>NC_134484.1:394816122-395073622 GCF_040206685.1 Ascaphus truei | reverse complement strand
GGTCCGCGGTGCCCCCACAGATGTGATGCCACTGGTTCTTCCCGTAGACAATATATATATATAATATATATATATATATAATATATATATATATATTATATATATATATATATTATATATATATATATATATATATACACACATGATGAGCCAATATACAAATAAATGTAGAAGGGCAATCAAAGACATGCTCAACCACAAATACCACTTCTCCATATAACACAGTAAATAAAAATCATATTTCCTTAAAAAATCCAATCTCATCTTCCAATCAAAAGCCTCAAATGCCAATCAAAAAGCCTCAAATGCAAATCAAAACATTGCATTTACATTGTATACATGATGCATACAAATCTATGCACCATGCAAACTCTACCAATGAATGTTAACAATAACATATTCCAAACAAAATACCAATACATCCAAACAAGTATACTATTTAAAACCAATCAAGTAACCATAAATCAATTAGCATTCATTAATTAAATCACTAACAATTTAAATTCCATCCATAACAATTAAATAATTAACTATTTTCAATCGTTAAACAGAACAAGTTACCATCAGACAAAATATAAGTACCAAAAGAATACAATATACAAAAGCAAGCCTCACCCTAACCTAAAGTACACCATACAAGACCAAAAATTACATCTATCTAATAATAAAATACATGACACACACATTTATGCATAGCAGCATAGCCAAAAACATTTTAAACACAGCAAAACAAGCTTTTAAAACAACATCATTTCTTACCCTATATGTATATATCGATCTAGACAATACATACATACATACATACAGTGGCAAGAAATGATATACCAAAAAAAAAACACATGTAAAAAACAAAAAAATACAAGAACAAGTTAAATAAAATACATTTCTTTTGTTCACTTACCATTACTTGACCCACTCACCGACTCCCGTTGAACAGCTTACTCTCGAACCAATCCACACACAGGAACCCATAAAATAATAAACCATAAAATAATAAACATTAAAATAAAAAACACAAAACAATCCAGGGGTCTTCTATTTGTAATCAATCTTCATCCGTATTCTTCTTTCTTGTATCTGTGGCTCTCTTCCGGGGTCTTGTTGTCTTTTTCGGCCACGCCCTGGCCTTCTTCTTCTGTAGGAGGTCCTTCTTCCTCTGCCTCTGCCTTCAAAATGAGACGACATAGGCTTTTTATAGGCCTATGACGTCACATTTTCGTCATATGGTCCCACGGCCCTGATTGGTCCGTGAAAACCATGTGTTTTGGCCGAAAATAAATAAATAATTACGTCATTTAAAGGTAATGAAAGCACAGCCAATCAGAATGGCTGTGCTTCAATTGCCTTTAAGATGACGTCATGAAAAGAAAGATGTCCGGCCTCACATGGTACGGTAGCCAATCAGAGCGTGGGAAATGCATCCCAACTCTGATTGGCTCTAGTACCATGTGACAGGCTTTCAATGACTTCACATCCGTTCTCCCCCAAGCCTCTGTCACATGGTCTACTAGAGCCAATCAGAGTTGGGATGGAGTTCCCACGCTCTGATTGGCTACCGTACCATGTGAGGACGGCCATGTTTCTTTTCATGACGTCATCTTAAAGGCAATTGAAGCAAAGCCATTCTGATTGGCTATGCTTTCATTGCCTTTAAATGACGTCATCATTTTTTTTTCTCGGCCAAAGCACATGGTTTTCACGGCCCAATCAGGGCCGTGGGAACCATGACGAAAATGTGACATCATAGGCCTTTAAAAGCCTATGTCGTCTCATTTGGAAGGCAGACGCCAAGGAGGAAGGACCTCCGGAGAAGAAAGAAAACCAGGGCATGGCCGAAGACGACAAGAAGACCCCGGAAGAAGATTCAAGAAAGAATAATACAGATGAAGATGGATTCCAAATAGAAGACCCCTGGATTGTGGTGTTTAATTATTTTATGGTTTATTATTTTATGGGTTCCTATGCGTGGATTGGTTCGAGAGTAAGCTGTTCAACGGGAGTCGGTGAGTGGGAAATTATGTTTTAAATGCTTGCTTTGCTGTGTTTAAAAAGTTTTTGGTTATGCTGCTATGCATAAATGTGTGTGTAATGTATTTTAGAATTAGATAGATGTAATTTTTGGTCTTGTATGGTGTACTTTAGGTCAGGGTGAGGCTTGCTTTTCTATATTGTATTCTTTTTGGTACTTATATTTTGTCTGATGGTAACTTGTTCTGTTTAATGATTAAAATAGTTAATTGTTTAATTGTTATGGATGGAATTTAAATTGTTTAGTGATTTAATTAATGAATGCTAATTGATTTATGGTTACTTGATTGGTTTAAATAGTATACTTGTTTGGATGTATTGGTATTTTGTTTGGAATATGTTATTGTTAACATTCATTGGCAGAGTGTGCATGGTGCATAGATTGTATGCATCATGTATAAAATGTAAATGCAATGTTTTGATTGGAATTTGAGGCTTTTGATTGGCATTTGGGGCTTTTGATTGGAAGATGAGATTGGATTTTTTAAGGAAATATGATTTTATTGTACTGTGTTTGTATGGAGAAGTGGAATTTGTAGTAGAGCATGTTTTTGATAGCCCTTCTACATTTATTTGAATATTGGTTCATCATGTGTATGTGTATATATATATATATATATATATATATATATATATATATATATATATATATATATGTATATATATATATATATACATAAATAAATAAATAAATATATATAGATATATAGATATATATAGATATATATAGATATATATATATATATATATATATATATATATATATATATATATATATGTGTGTGTGTGTGTGTGTATATATATAGTTGCATGATGAAGCCACTGTACAAATGAATGGGTGAAGGGTGTGTATCGGGCCAGGGTGGCTTAACCCCTTCATTACATTTGCGGTTATTATCCGATACGGTGATTAAGGGGTTAATTGATATCTGAATGTTATTGCTCTGTATTGGCTATGTATTGGCTATGTATTTTGTGGGCAACGGAGGACAAGGATTGTGCTGGCGACGGGGGCTTCTTATTGATGAGGTCAGTAGAACTTTATTTATTTTAATATGCTAGTTAATGTGTTTAATAATGGGCAATTAATCTATTATCCCTATCTGGATAATAGTTATTTGGCACATTATTGTAATGTAGGTGTTGTGGGGGGGAGGGGGATTGATGTATTTAATGTATAGGTCAGGTTCATTTATTTTACATTCAGGGTTTGTTCCTTTAGGTTCTGCGTGAGACATCTGGAGACCACCTGCGGTATCCTCGGGTATCTCCCAGGCACCAGGCTGGTGGGTCCATGGGGGACACCTGCGGGGAAGAACCGGTGGCCCCACATCTGTGGGGGCACCACGGACCCGTAGTCTGTGGGGAAGAACCGGTAGCCTCATATCTGTGGGGGTATTGCGGACCCGTAGTGCCCACCTGTGGGTCCCCAGACCCCCATGAGAACCACCCGAGTCCCCTCAGACACCTGTGGGTCTGTTCCGGGGCTCCCAGGCATCCGCGGGCCTACCATGGGAAGCCAATTATGGCCCACGGTGACCCGCGGAGACCACCTTGTGGGCCATGGTGCTTGGCGGGACCCACCAACAGTCCTCCAGAACCTTTATGAAACAAGTTGCTGGTAACCTGTAGGTCTGTCAGGTGACCCTTCAGGCCCACCGGGGACTCGCGTGGGCCTGGGGTATGAACCCTGTATGTAAAATGATAAATCATGTATTTATGGGGGGGCACAGGGGGTGGGTAATATCTTTTAATAAATAGAATGATGTTTATTGCGGGGCTGTGTATTGTTTTTATTGTGGGTACTGGGGGTGGGGGAAGGTGGTATTGGCCAAAAGGGTATGTGGGTAGGCATACATTCCCATACATTCCCTCCCCCACTAACCGCCCACCCTGTGAGGCCTAGCCACCCTCACCCACTACCCACAAGGGAGGCAGCATTAATGTATTTTAATAATATTGTGCGGGAGAAGGGGGTCCCCTGAGCTGAACCACATTGATTTGTGGCTCAGAGACCCCCTGCTTCCCGAGTTACAGGCCCCGGTTCGGGGCCTCGGTTCCAGTGTCGCCGCCATCTTTATAGCGTCCCAGACGCGATGTGGGCTTTATAAAGATGGCGGCGACACTGGCACCCGATGCCCCTTACCGGGGCCTGTAAGTTGGGAAGCAGGGGGTCCCTGAGCTAAAAATCCATGTGGTTCAGCTCAGGGGACCCCCTGCTCTGCTCCCGTACACTATTATTAAAAATACATTAATGCTGCTTCATTACCATTGCAGATAGCCGCAAAGGTAAGGAATTATTCTTTATTTATATGGGTGTTTTACTCATAGTGTATATGTGCAGAGGGTCTCCAGGAGCTGAACCGCTTTGGTTTTAGGTCTGGGGACCCCTTGCTTCCTCAGATACAGAACACTTTATGGGGTGTCGGTATCCTTCTGCTTTGTTTACATTCCGCAGTCACGTGATCGGGACATTTACATGCAGAAGGATACCGGCCCCTCATAAAGGGGCCTGTATCTCGGAAAGCAGGGGGTCCTCGGACCTGAAACCAATGTGGTTCAGCTCCGGAGACCCCCTGCACATGTACACTATGAATAAAAATTGATTGTAAATATATTTTATTTTGCCGATGTTTGCGCAGAGAGAGTGGCGGATCTCTCTCTGCTTCAGGCTGATCTCGGCAAGGGACGGCGTATCGCCAGGTTATCGGCAGACAGACTGTCTTGCCACCGGCTACTTGGCGTGTTGCTTTCGCAGTGATTTGCCAGGGATTCGGCCCTTGCTGCATACTGCGAGGGCAACACGCCAAAACATGCCGATATTGAACCCCTGCTGAAAGTGCTTTTTCGGTGCTTACTGCATCGAGTCCTTAGTCACTCAGTCACAAAAAACAAATAGAAACAAAAATGACACACTAACAAAGTTCTTTCACACTAATAATACAATTTTTTTTTAAAGAAATATTATAACACACAACAACTCACTCACTAATCACCATCAACACAAATCAACAAATCTCTCCTCCTACCACCAAGTCCAGTCTATCTCTCCCTCCCTCCCAACAGCACAGACACACGCTGAAGAAAATGGGCGCTTTATATAGGGTGTCCAATTAAAATTGTTGTGCGAACTTGTGACTTGTTGCCATGTGCTTGGCTAATTTAATTACTTCAGCTTATCAGCACTTAACCCCTAAACTACCATATCTATTTTTTTTTTTCAAAACAAACCATATAGAAAGTAATTAACAACAATATTATAGTGAAGGGGTCCACTCCTTCTATGGACTCTCCAACAGATACCCCCAGGAAACTAAGGGGACATACATGAACCTCAGGGGACACTATTGTAAGACCTTAATTGCCTAAGCTACTTTTTTACCCCTGAGGAAGGAAGCGCAGTCTTCCGAAACGCGTAGGGTGGTCTACGTGTGCACTACTGGCGTTAGAGTACCCTCCACATCCATACCAGCTCCACGGACAACCTCAGCCATTGTGCTGTCTACAGATTGCCCTGTATTTGGCTGGACATTGACTGCTCCGGATGCTTGCTCTTGCCTGCTCGCGTTCAACGTTGCTGCTGAATACGTGGTGACGCTTGCTCCTGCGACACGCGGTCCGGTGTGCCTGCCCAGCTGAGGTCCGTGCTGTGAAGGGAAAGGAGAATCCCCCTCGGAAGCCCCTGCTAAATCGTGTGAGACGTTTGGGAGCTGATACTTGCCAAAACGAGAGGGGATACTCTCTGATATATCCACCGCTTTCCTACCATCTATGTCTGGTAAGCGGCCAGCCTAGCCAGTATTGGTGTGCACATGTGACCTAATCTTTTTAGTGTTCATATATTATGCATTGAGTTGTTGTATTAAATGTTTTTATGCTAATCAGTCATTTGTTTGTCACAGCTTTTCGTTGTCCTATATGTGTTAGTGTTTCTGTATGTCATTTGGTAAACTGTATTACACTATGTTTGTTTTTATATATTTTTTACATGACTGACCGTCTTCACGTGGAGAGCCCCACAGGACATCCACTTCCATTTGGTTGTATATTAATTATTTACTTTAAGGCTAAGCGCCATAGATATAAGCTTTTTTCTTCCTAAGCATGTAGGTGCCAAACTTCTTCCCAATTTTCTTTATATATTTTAATAATAATGTAGATGAGCAGCGTGTCTCCGGAGCTGAACCGCATTGGGTTCAACCTCGGGGACCCCCTACTTCATGATATACAGGCCCCAATATGGGGTGCCGGTATCCCCCTACAGAATTTAAATCCCCCGGTCAGGTGATCGGGACATCTCAAAATACAGGGGATACTAGCACCCCATAACGGGCCTACATCTCAAGAAGTAGGGGGTGCCGGGACCTAAAACCAAAGACCACCTGCTCTTCTACATTATTATTATAATGAATATTATAGGCTAAAGCAGTAAAATTCAGGGCATTATTGAAAACCCTGCTCTCTGATTGGTTAAAATTCCGGGCATTATCCAATCAGTAATGCCCGGAATTTAAGCAACAGAATGTGTAGTTTTCAATGTGTTTAGTTCCAGCCAATCAGCTTTCAGAACAGCTGAGACAGGGAAGGGGATTCGACTGATTGAAGTAACAGATCTGAGACAGGGCAGGGGATTGGTTAAAAATTATCAGCCATGGGTTGACTCCTCCCCCTCCCGAGCTGACTGAGATTTTCAGATCAGATTCAGTTGAAGAAGGGGGGGGGAGTCTGCAAAGCAAATAAGTACATGGCTGTCTGCAGTTTATTTGTGAGTGTTCAGTAGCAGTGTGTGTGTTGTGCTGTCTGTGTGTGTATATCTGTGTAGAGGTGTGTTTGTGTGTGTGTATGTGTGTGTGTATAGAGCTCCAGTGTGTGTGTCAGTGTCAGCAGCAGTGTTTATGGTTGTAGCATGTGTGTGTAGTAGCAGTTTGTGTGTGTGTGTGTGTGTGTGTGTGTGTGTGTGTGTGTGTGTGTGTGTTTGTGTGTAGAGGTGCTGTGTGTAGAGGTGCTGTGTATAGGGGTGCAGTGTTGTGTATGATGTTTGTGTATGCTGTGTGTGTAGAGGTGCTGTGTTGTGTATAGAGGTGCAGTGTTGTGTGTGTGTGGGGGGGGGGGTGTAGAGGTGCTGTGTTGTGCTGTGTTGTATGTAGCGGTGGGGGGAGTGCAACATTTAGTAAGTGGCTGCATTTTTTATTGTGGCTGCAGTGTGTGTGTGTGTGTGTGTGTGTGTGTGTGTGTGTGTCTGTGTGTGTGTGTGTGTCAGTGTCAACAGCAGTGTTTATGGGTGTAGCATGTGTGTGTAGCAGCAGAGTTTGTGTGTGTAGAGCTGCTTTGTTGTTGTGTGTGTGTGTGTGTGTGTGTGTGTGTGTGTGTGTGTGTGTGTGTGTGTGTGTGTGTGTGTGTGTGTGTGTGTGTGTGTGTGTGTGTGTGTGTGTGTGTGTAGAGCTGCTGTGTGTAGAGCTGTTGTGTGTGTAGAGCTGCTGTGTTGTGTGTGGTGTGCTGTTGTGTGTGTGTGTTTGTGTGTGTGTAGCAGCAGTTTGTGTGTGTTGAGCTGCTGTGTGTGTGTGTACACACAGAGGGACGGCAGTGTGTGATATAGATATCTGCAGTGTAAGTGTATATAGAGGTAGTTTGAATTATTTACCATTTAATTTAATAAAAAAATCTATTTAACTATACAAAAGTGTCTATTATTTATGAAAAAAGTCTACATTTAGCCTATAATACTAATAATCCCCTCAGAACAGGGCATTTCTGGCAAATAATGCCCTGGCTGGGTTAAAGTCCCTCGACTTCGCCTCGGGCCTTCAACTCTTCCAGCCAAGGCATTATTGGCCAGTAATGCCCTGTTCTTCGGGGATTATTACTTAAATATTACTGTTCGATTGCCTGTAACAGCCGTGCATGGAGATGCAGCATCTCCATGCAAATGTTACAGGCGGTTTATTTTCTGTGTTTTCACGCCAGCGCAAAAGATCACTACTTAGTGTATAGCCCCCTTTGTATCGTCTCTATACTGGTTTTCTCCTTTCGTAGTACACTTGGTGCAATTATGTATTTCAAGGATCTGACTTTATTGAAAATTACAGATGGTTTGTCCTCTAATTCCTCCTTTAGAATTTGATCATTTAAAAGTATCCCCCAGTGTTTGTTAATAATTTTTCAATGTTTCTGGCTGACTTGTTATATTTTGTTGTGAATAAACACTTTTTTTCTATCCTCTCGCGCGTAAAATCTTCTCCTTTTTTGTCCTTATTGATAAGTACATCTCTATTTAAATTGTGTACTTTTTTACTTTATGTATATATTTTTATTCCATTGGTGAACAAAATAACAAAGCAACACATTAATGTATCCTCTACTTAAATTGAAACCATGCTCACTGAGCCTCTTCCGTAGTCACTGCTACAGTGTTTACCCTACTGTATTTCACAGCCAGTACTTTGGTGAATAAAGCAAGTGATTGATGTGCTTATGACATCTCACCATAGTTTCTATTTTGGCAGTGTTCTGAACTATGTACACTAGTACATAAGACTTATGTATAAGCCTTATATCGTATAATTATACGATAAGCCTTAATTATACCTCCATGATTTTTATTTTTAAACTACTAACTTAGGTGGTTAATAGAGTTTGTGGTCACTACAACTGACACATGCAATGTCCTGCTAATTAATTTAGACTAGCAGCTACAGTAGACAGACTTGCTCCCAGGGGATACATTTTTCATTTTGTCACTGTATTATATTTACACTTTTGTACTGTACTAATTCCACATGTTGTAAACGGAATAGGTTGTTTTAATACAAACTTTATTTTATGGTACACTTTTTGTACTCGGACATAATAAAAAAAAATCAATCTTTTTAATTGGTTTTCTCAGGGATAAACAAAATAAAAATATAACAGCGTTTCAAAGTGGTTTCTTCAGTATATGTGGTTTGCACTTAAATCTAATCAGCTGTATTTATACTAATTCCAGGAACTCCTTAACCCATGGGTCCTTTTTTAATTTTTCTTTACAAGGCAGAGTCATTTGCCTATACCTATAGAGACAAATGAAAGAATAGTGGGAAGAAAGAATAGAAAGAGATAAGAGGGAGAAGAGGGAGGAAAGTGGAGGGCCAGTGGGGTGGGGGGGGGAGGGAGAGAGGGTACTTGTGGGGCCGGGACAAGAAGGGTAGGGGGAGAGGGATTAGTCCCCTCCCCCAATCCCCCCTGATCCCATCCACCAAGTCCCCAGCCACAACAATCCCTGTTTTGGGGATCTATTCTTTCTTTTTATTTTGTTCCCAATTCTTAGTTTTGGGGCCATGGCTCCTATATCATATAGATTTGTTCAATTTTTTGTTTTGACCAAGTAGTGCTGAGAGTTGCTCCATGAGTAATGAGTCTTCCAAGCCGAACAACGAGCCGCCATAAGAATAAATTAGACTAATTTTCTCAGTGGAGTCTGAAGATCTTCAATAGGTCTGGCCAGAAGAAAAGTCAGCGGATTCAACTGTATTCTTACTTCTGTGAGGTCCTGAATCATATCCTCAATCATAAGCCAAAACTTGATGGATCATATCTCCTCTCTGGCCACTTCCCCTCCAGCAAAGATCAGGAGTTCCAGGGAAGATTTGGTTCAGCCTACTTGGGGATAAGTACCAGTGAAATAAAATGTTTTATATATTTTCTTTTGTTGTACAAATTGATGTTTTAGCTACCGATTCCCAGATATCCTCACAATCGTCTTTATCTATTTCCATTGATGTTTTCTGCCCATTTTAACATGTAATTATGATTGGTGGCCGCTGCTGACGATGCTATTCCCGTATATATTTCCGAAATCAAACCCCTCTGGTATGAACCCTTTCTGCACAGCTTTTCAAATTTTGTTAGATTGGTACATTTTGTTCTTTGTGATATTGCTTGTAGAAAATGTCTGATCTGAAGAAAGCTGAAGATCGGAAGGTTTTGAGTTTGGTATTTCTTTTGTAGATCTTGATATGGCAGGATCTTACCTTTATCTACCAAATTGGCTGCTATGTTAATATTTAAATCTCTAAATTGTTTGAAATCCTTTGTAGAACAGCCCGGGGGAAACTCTGGGTTTCCTTATATGGGAGTTAATAGAGCCGGGAATCAGGACAAATTGTATTTTTCTTTATTTTTGGACCATATCTTCTAGGTACACTTCATTGCTCCCAGGCTGAGACCATCCGCGAGCATCTCTCCTCCCCTCTGGGACCATAGAGCCGTTGAGAGGATGAGAGAGCTCACATAGGAGGACTTACTCCCCAGTCAGAAGCAAGTTGCTGGGTCGTTATTCCACATTACTACTTGTTTTAGTTGGGCCACGTAATAATATTTGGTAATATCCGGGACTCCCAATCCTCAGCATTTCTTTGGTGCCAACATTATCGATCTTGCCACCCTCTGCCTTTTATCTTTCCATATAAATTAAAAGATCCGATTTTGGATATTTTTAAGGTCATATAGGGGGACATTTATTGGCAGGGTCTGGAGAAAGTACAGAAGCCTTGGAAGTACATTCATCTTAACTGTTGCTATTCATCCTAACCAAGATATCTGATACCCACTCCAACTCTGTAGGTCCTTTTTGATTTTTGCAAAAAGGGACGTAAAGTTACTTTGATAGAGAGATTGGTAGGAGCTCGTTATCTGTATTCCTAAATATTTAATATTCGAGGAGCTCCATTTATAATTGAAATTTGCTTGTAGCAACTTGATTTCTGGGGCTATAAGAGATAAGTTAAAGCCTCTGACTTATCATTGTTAATTTTGTACCCTGAGACTTTGCCAAATCGGCCTAATTGGGATTGCATGTTCGGGACGGATGTCAGTGGGTTGGCCAATGTTAATATAATATCATCTGCAAATAAAGACATTTTGTAACTTATTCCTCCAATTTCGATTACTTTTATATTAGTTTCTTCTCTCGATTGATAATGCGAAAAGAAGCAGAGACAAAGGACAGCTCTGTCTGGTACCATTTGTAATTTTTATGGGTCTGAGTCTCTTCCCGGAAGCTTGACATACTGTATGCTGTGGGTGTCTTGTAAAGAGCTCGAAAAACCCTCCAAGAACGGGCCCCTAAATCCAAATTTTATCATTGTTTGGTCTAAAAAAGCCCACTTTATTCTGTTGAATGCTTTATCCGAGTCCAAGCTTAGTAGGATAGCCTTAGTACCTGTCAGGTGTACCTGGTCGATAATATTTATAATCTTTCGGGTGTTGACTGAGGCCTGTCTTCCAGAGACACCACTTGGTCAATATGAATCAAACTCGGTAAAATTGGGTTCAGCCTATTTGCCAAAATGTTACTAGAAATTTTTACATCTGAATTGAGTAGAGATATATGCCAATAATTGCCACATTGGAGTTGGCCTCTTCCTTCTTTATGTATAATAGCCAGGTTGGCTATGACATTAATGTTGGGATGGCCCCCCCTTCCATAAATGAGTTAAAGACTTCAAGCATAAACGGGGACAGCACCATCTTAAATTTCTTATAGTACTGATTGGAGAAGCCATCTGGACCTGGCGTTTTATTAATTTTCAATTGTTTGATGGCATCTGAATGTTCTTCCTGAGATATTCTCTTGTTTAGTCTTTGAAAATCCTTTTCTGATTACACTTTTCCAGATACTCAGATATTGCTGCTGATCCAGTATGAACATTTTGAGGAGAGTTTAAATAATATAATTTAGTATAAAAATCTGGGAACTCTTTTTCGTCAAATGTTTTAATTCCTAATTTGGTTCGCATTGTGGGAATTTGACCCTTAGAACCTCTTAGTTTATTAGCCAATAACCGATCTGCTTTGTTGCCCTTATCGTAATAACGTTGGTTTGTCCACCTTAGTGCCTTTTCTACATCGTCTGTCTAGTTGGATCTGCTTAAATCCAGTCCTAGTTTTATCCAAAAGTTAAAATAGTTTTTTTGAGGGTTTGTTTTTATGTTCTTGTTCCAACAAGCTGAGTTTTTCAGAGAGTTCATTCTATAATTTTTATTTAACGCTTTTCTTATAAGACACTATGGATACAAGGGGGAAAAATGGGGATAAGGAGACAGGGGGAAGAAAAGGGGAGACAGAGAGAGGAGAGTGAAATAGTGGGCAATATATACGCCCTAAAATGGAATCCTTCATCGCCCTAAAGATGAGGATTGCGGGCCTAATGCCCTTGGGAGACATCCCTGAGCACTGCGCATGGGAGCCTTATTAAGGGAGAGTACAGAGTACTCCAGATTTTAAATTTAACCAACCAAATGTCCAAGATTTTGGAACATTGAACAAGTATATAGAGAGATACACAACCATATCAATAAACTTTGGCGCCCAGTCGATCTTTAAAAATAGCGGGAACCTAATGCTCTTAATCTCCTCACCGTCAGACAGACACAAATAGCAAACCACCATGGGTCCTGCCTAAGGGGACCAAGGGTGGGGGTCTCTAACTTAAAATGATTTTTTTCTCCTACTCCTGTTAACACCTTATAGGGGGGCATAGATGACCAGGATAGAAGAGGGGGTCCCAAGAGGCTGGGGGGGGGGAGGAGGCCATCCGTGGGACTGCAGAGGGAGGGGGGGAATAGGAGGGATAGGCTCAGAAGAGGATCAAATAGTGTTGCGTAGACCATTAGGAAGACCCTTATATATGGGGTGGTGAGCATCTTATACTAACGTTCGATTCAAATCCAAACCTGATCCCATTATGCCGGCACGGGGGGAACTCCCGGATCCTTCTGCATCAATTTCCTTTGCAGGGAGGTGGGAACAAGGGGACCTGAGGAAATTTTTGAGTTAAATTGACCTGTGGGAGGAGCCTCCGCGGTTTCGAGTTGTAGATCAATTCTCTCAGCCTATCAGGGTTTTTTCTTTAAAACCGATCAACTTGAGTGAAACTAAGATAGCCTAGATGGGGTCAAATTCTCTCTCTCTTTCTCTCTCTCTCTCTCTCTCTCTCTCTCCTATTTCTCCTCTTTATTCTCTCTCTCCTCTCTCCTCTCTTAGTTCCTTGAATCAGCCCTCTTAATATATATTTCTATACCAAATTAGGTCTTGCATCTTCAAACTGATATAATCTCATAAGAAACAGCTCACGTATTCTACAAATAGAATACTGGAATAGTCTCAGATCTCCTTATTAATCCAACCTGTCATAGTCTCTTCGGTTGCATCAGCTAAAACCTACAGTTGTCAATAATCACTCAGTGTCACACTGAACAGGGCTTTTCTATAGAGGCAGCTGTACCCGTTACATAACTCTTCAATGTAATTGAACATACAATCAGATATAATATACTGTATATATGAAAGAAAGATCAGACAATTACAGATGCAGCAATGAGTATCCGAACACTTGCCTTTGAAAATCTGGGGCAATGTCCCAGTAATGCTGCAACATTTCAGTGACATTTCTGCAAACAGACTAATGGCCCATCGGATTAACACATTGCAGGGGTCCCTTGCAGTCTCATTCAGTGAGGAGAGGAAGGAGTGTGAGGAGTGGTGGTGAGTAGAGGAGTGGTGAGCGGGGCAGTGGTGGGGAGGAGAACAGAAGGGCAGGTTCACAAGCAGGAACAGAGCAGAGTAGGAGGATGGGGAGGAGGAAAGGGGACAGAGAGACATGGCAAAGAAGAACGGAATGAACATGAAGGGAGATAAGGAGCTGTATCAAGGCCCACAGGATACTGATGCAGCTGAGAGGCAGAGGCTGGGAATGTAGTTCTAATAGAACATATCATTGCCTGTTACAATGCAATTCTTAGAAAGGTGGCAGCAAAATCCACTACGGATGTAGCAAGACTTACTGTCCCCTTAACCCCGAGAAGGTGTGAGATTATAGCCGCATAAACACTTTGTTCACTGTGGCATGTCAAAAAACTGTAAATGCGGGGGATTTGCGATTGGTTTTGTGCAGCACAAGAAACAGTAAGTCTTGCTACATATGTACAGTAGGATTCATTTATTGCATACGGCAGATGGCTCATTGCACATTGCACAATATATTTGTCCAAGCATGCAAGAAGTTCATGTGTTTCAATAGAAGATTCAATGTAGAAATGTCTCTCTTTAAACACTGTCTTTATATAATATCACCTTGTACTTTTAATTAATAGTAGGAGATTCACACTACTCAAAACACTATGCATTAAGCAAATGCGTCTCAGTCCATGTTTGCACAGACAAGGCAAGATGATACCTGCCTTCAGCTATGTTTTTTTATAATATATATTGTATCATTCATGATTGTAGACATAAGAGAGTAACCCTCTCCAAGATATACAGTATTAGTATATCGTTACGAAGTACCCATTCTACGACATCAACCAAAAGTCTAGAAGAATTATATTCGACAAAACCTAAGAATTTATTGTTGCTTTATTAGAATAGCATGTACCCGGGATGAGGGGCAGGTACTCGGCACTAGACACGTCATGGAATGGTATGTTCAATTATGGAACCTTTCGAAGGAGAAAGAGATTGAATTGACCTTTTCCTAACTGATCTCTTCGATATGCTCCCATTTGACTAACTGCCCCTACCCATGTTCCTGACCCTATCTGAGTATGTTGCCCAGTACAACTACCGGTGCTGACCAACTAACTCCAAAAATAAGATGAAACTCCACCTCAACTACATGATCGACTTCATCACCTGCTACAATGGGTTGCTGCCACTCAATTTTAAGCCTCTGCCTGTAGACACTAAGGTTCATTCAATTTTACATAGAACTGTCTTTCCCAAATGACCCGCATATGCATCCCATAGAACATGGTTTCATTAATTGAGTGCAACATAACGCAATGCACTATTAAATTAATGCAATACTCAAATGTTCTTAAAAATGGATAGTGTTTTTTTATTTTTCAACTTCTACCGGGCTGGCTTAGGACAGCAGCAGCAAGCTGGCTCTAGTATTCATGGCACAAGATTGAGTACATGGTCTCTGAAATCATGAGAGAGTGAGATCATTGTGTGAGGCAATGCCATTTGCATCCGCTTTTATGCCCAGTCTCACTGATATCATTTGGTATTGGGCGGGACATGTTGGAAATGTGGCAAAAGTGGGCATATACTTTACCTGTCAATTTCCATGATTAATTTAGCAGCATTTATGTAGACACAATACACATTGAATACACAAGCAAGTAGCTGGGATGTACAGGTACAGGTATGTTCATCTGGATTTTTGTGTTGGTTGGTCAGTTCTAGTAATGGTATTGGTATTGAGGCAGGCATTCAGGCTGGAGATGATAAGCGGTAGGTGGCACATTGGAGGGACCAGTTCTGGAAGTTTCATTATTCAATCTGTTGGTCCCGATATTTCTCCTTCGGAAGTTGCCAGGATCAAACATACCAGCTCAAAATGGGTTCAGTGACCAGCAGACTCCTTTCCGGGATGTGGAAGTGTTCTAATAAAGCAATCATTCAAACTTCAGTGTCTTACAGAATTCTTCTATCCTTACTGGTTTGGTGATTTTTTTAAATATTGATACTTGTCAATAATATACTCATAGATCTCAGACAGAGTTGCCTTCTTATCTGACCCAACTTCAATTGCAGAATATATCATATATGCATAGCTACAAGCTGGTCTTTTGCCACACAGAGATGCCATCATCTACCATACAGTACAGAACCAGAAAGGAAGTTAATGTGAAATACATAGTAGTTAGATACAGTATTGACAGTACAAGGTCATTTAAAAAAGAAACATACTGTACAGTACATATATTTTATCTGGTCTTTTAGACACCTGCTTTCAGACATTAAGCTGCGCTGTTCAGTTCGGTAGCATTCAGAGTCCCAAAGGCAAATAAATTCAGTTTGTCATCTGGCAGACACGCATTTAACTGCAACCACACAAATAATAATTCCGCCTGACCAAATATTCAGCTGACTAGGGTTGTAGGCTTCTTTGGTGCACCTTACCACTTTATAATGCACAAACAGTAGGTTCATTGCCCCATCAGAAAGATACACTTCCAGGCTCCCTACTGAATATACAGTAAACGTAACCTCTAATATCTGCAAGGCTTTCCGTTTAGTGTTGTTTTTACTCCAACTACCGCTCTGGTCACTGACATTCAAACTATCTGTTACCCAGACTGTTAGACTGATTAATTTTCTGCTGCTCTGTTACTACACCATCATCCTGGCTGCTTTCTAAACAAACAAGCATACATGTAGCCTGACATAATTCTATAGGAGATATAAAGTATCTCTGCAAACTCTAAACTGCCCCACAGTTATGCATACAACCTGACTGAGGTTATAGATATATTTTCTTTTATCTCTTGGAATGTACCTTTAAGACTACTTTAGATATATTCCTTTAAACTATTTTTAACATCCCCACAGTATTTTATTTGTTGTTACCAATAAAGTTGAATTTTATGCTCTAATCACATTGCTTACCAGATAGTGTTAGGGGACTTTTTCCACTATTCATTACAACTATTTATCCATGTTACACCATTATTGTATGTCTTATGATACGTGTGTGCATAGTGCTATTAAGTTCTTCATTCTACCTCAACTAGAGATTTATATTTTTGTACTTTTGGGTAACTGAGTGCACCCTACCCAGCTCTCCAACTCTGCAGAACTCCCTGGTTAGGACTTTTGTTGCTTTTGCTTATACTGTACCTCTACCACTTTTACTCATGTTGAGTGGGTATCACCTCTCTTTTTTTGCTAACATATGATCCATCATAATTTGATCATGTTTAACATTGACATTACACACAGCTTATTCTGAGTAGTTGAAAAAAATCTGTGTCTCACCTGTTACACGGAGCTGTAATACAGTAATTGAGTTTCATCATATGGTAGTTGTTCACTATAAGAAGGATTACTTTCTACAATGCTTGAAATAGACATCTGAACAGTGGGTTCATAGTGCACTGCAAATGTGTGACCTTCTGAGATTGATACTGTTGATGAAACATAAAAAGATTAAGCATTTCCTGCTTATAATTTTGGATAAGCTGATCAGAGAAATGGTCTGATATTGCGTACATCATTTGAAATTGTACAATAATATTTTTGTTATAATGTAAAAATCGTTTAGGATTGAACATGCTTTACCAGATTTGGATACTGTTTGTGGCTGAGGCTGAAAAACAAGACCACAATCGGCATGTAAGAGTAGCTGTTTGTTGCTCTGATATGTATTTGGCTTTTGGCATTTCTTTATATTGTCAGCTGGTCTTCCATCCATGCTTACAAACCAGTAACGTAAGGTCACAGTGTTTTATATGCACAGGAATGGCAATTACAAACCTTGTCACACTAATTAACCACTCACAATGTACAGAGTGATTCACTTGACTGTTCTGTTTCATTGACACAAATTCACTCCAGAACCGAAGAATTAGGATCGCTTGTGTTCTCACTACATTTGTGCTAACAATAAAAGGTAAGAGTGCATTAATAAATTCCAACATAAATTAGAGACAAGCGCACTGATTGGACTATTCAACTAAGAAACATGTCATCATCTTCTGTTGGTGTGAATACAAAAAAATCTAAGTAAATAGCCCGCTGTGAATCCTGAAATATAACACTTTCTTTTCTGTGAGTCATGTATTTGAAAATGTATTTAACTACATTTATTTTTCAATATAATTTGTTTGACATAATTTTAGAGTGTAGTGTCTTCTTGTTTCTATGAACAAACACACAGTAGAAAACAAATTGTAACTTTTTTATACAAAAATAAATCTTAGATAGTGACCTAAAGGTTTTTATTACTAACATCAATGAACTTAATTAGGAAAATTATATTTATTGTTTTTTGAGAATTAAAAGGAGCTTTTTGTTATAACTAATATGCCCAAATTAAAGCCCTTTCCTACTTTTTGCTTGTCTATTAATTGCTGTGGTGTACCTTTCGTAAGCTGGAATTTGGTTTTCAATACATTCTGAAACCTGGAGCTAGATGAATATTCTGCTACTATTTTCGGAATTATTATTAATAAAGTGCAATGTTTGCTAGATTGCTAACTTCCTTGTCACTATTTAGTATCACCCCCTTATTGTCAGACACATTACATGTATTAATACATTTCTAAAAATCTTTAAATCATTCTTTAGAAGTAAACCAACATTAGTGCATAAGTTGAATATCACATTACATTAAATATTTGTAAAATATATTTTGAAATACATGAATGCTGAAGAAAAAATGATTGATTAGTTTAAAATAATGTTGTATGATTTAAAGAAAAGATGATTATACTTTATTACAATGTGTAAAACATAGTATCTACTGTACTATCGAAGCAAATTCATACTGTTAAGGAGACATCCTTTTTGCCTCTCCTTCTCCATTTTTAATGTTAGCTGCCTGCTGCTTATTTTCCACTCAGTTCTCTGAATGGCTTATTAATGTGGTCTAGGGGGAGACTGTTAGAAATGGCACAATGAATCAAGGGATTTTCCTTCAACATCCAAATGACATACAGCAGCAAGAGAATTAAACAGATGACTAACCAGTGCCCTTTTGTCTGCAGATGAAGACTGTATTGCCAATTTGTAAACCAGAGACTGACATTTGGGTGGATTAAACCATCCTGTTATTGTGCTGCTAGTTTCTAATCATTAGTGCTTTCTTGATCTCAAGTGTCTCAGTCAAGTGCCTTCTCAGAATCTTGTTTGCTAAAGCCTTCAACTGAGCTTTTTCTATAAACATTTATCCATGGAGAAGTTCCAACACTGACTGATGAGAATAGCTGGCTTCTAGGTATTTAATTAAAACATTAAGCAGAAAAAAAGCTTTAGTGTCAACATTCACAAGTACCTTACCATTGCTGAGGGTTGCTATAATTGAGTTTTCCAGCAAATGCTTTTTTTCCTTTCCGAGAGCTGTGGTAGCTTGAGGTTCACTTTGCCTCATGCTGTTTGTTGTGGCTTTGAGACTATACCTCATGCTGTCATTCGCCTGCTTTTCTCAATTTGGTTGTTAGCTTTATTTCTAAAATCAAGATTGGATGGTAAGAAAAGGTTTTAATAAAGAGAAGAAAGTGATTTGTTTAACATTGAAAATTCTTTTTTTTTACCAAGTATTCCACCAAACTCTGTAACCATGGCATTAATTGGTACTAATATGCCACTGCTTTTTATTTGTGATCCTACATATTTTATACATTACCACTGTCATATTGCAAAACAAAAAAGCCATTAGGACCATATTTATTACACAGGGTTATGCCATAAGAATCCTTCCAGGGCTGGAAGACATCTTCCGGTCCCTCTAAGTTATTGGGTTGGTGGGTGTCTCCTGGCATGGAAAGTTGTCTAATGGCATAGCGCCATTTAATAAACATGGGATTTACAGTAATATAAAAGTGTATCAACTTGTCTGTATTTTTTTAAATTGTCTTTTAATATTTGTTGAAATGAGTACTACGTTTGTATTTAACCTGATTAGTTTATCTTTAAAATCAATCATACTTGCAGTATTTTTAATTGCACTTTTTTAATGCCACTTTTAATAAAACTAATAGTAAAACAAAATGTTCTGAGTATGAATTGTTCATTGCCCTATGCCATATACCTTTCCTTCAGTTATCCATTTTCTATTCATAAAATGTTAAAGAAATTTAATTGAGGTATTTATTAAACAACCAAACTACACATCTTGAAACATGTTTTCCATATTTTCTCTTCTTTTTAATCTGAAAGCTTAAAATGTACATAAATAAGACATGAATTAAATAGTATATGTACCCCCTACGAGAGATGGGTGAACGTGTCCAAATCCGATCTGTCTATTTTCTGCAGATTCTTCATCAAAATCCATATATAACTGCAGGCAATTTGGATGCTCACATATCATGGTGGATTCTCCTGGATCGGCAATCACATTCCTTCCATGTGTGCATTGTTAAATCGAAAATCAGATTTTAAATTAATTTTGATTGTGCTTTTTGCCAAATTCAAATCTGTGTGTATCCACTTAGCCCCTCACATGTCCTGCCTGTTATCATACTTGTGATTGTTATGGAATGTATAGGCTGTGTGGGTATGCAGGTTGTAATCTTTAAGGTGGGAGAAAGGGTCTCAGGAAAGGCAGCAGGCAGGGCTAGCAGCTGTAGTCAGGGAGAGTGAGAGAGATGAGAGAGTTTTCTTTTTTTTCTTATAGAGTGGTGGCAGGAGCAGTTGCTCTTCTGATGTACCTCAATTGAGACTGAGGAGGGATTTTTCAGGCTTGGTTACCGGTGCACGTGAAGCAGTAAGGGCTGCAGTAGATTTATTTTCTGCCTTTTGTGAGCACCAGCCATAGGAGTAACCATAATACTGTGGTGGAACCCCATGTTGTATGCTTGCCTAAGGCCTATTTTATCTAGTTATCATTAGGATATTACTCATCTGTCCTACTCACGACAGAATGAGCAAAAATAAACCAGACAAATACATATGAAACCCAGATCAATGCACAAAAAACATAAAGTGCAGTAAATAATGGGGGTGAGAATACAATAATCCAAAAGGGGGGATAACAAACTGAGCACCCCGCCGGACACCCACTGAGAGCCAAACTCTGAAACTGTCCCTGTGGATTTAGCGTGGGTGTATTCTGTCTGGATACAGGAATGCACCAGTGCCGGCAACATTGCCACAATGTTCCTTGGGAATTCGCCTTCCAGACACTGCTTCCTGGTATTAGAAATATCAAGCTTGGCTAATGGCATGAGAAGGCTGGTGAGGCGGCCGCTATGCTTATTGCTCTGGGACAGGTTATAACTAAAAATAAATAAATGGGGGAAAGTGTAGATAGAACTATAGGAGAAGGTCCCTCAAGTGGGATACAGGCCTGCAGTCTGGCACATGCAAAATAAATTTGATAGGGAATGAAGTAGGCCAAGTACTCTCCTAATTTCAGTGCACCATGGAGGATTCTCCAACATATATCCACGGTGGGGTTGGGAAGTGATTCTGAATAGAGTTCCCTCCACCTCCACAAGGTTAAGGCATTGCACTATATGGAGCACGAGAGAGTAAAGCCCCTTTCTCGGCATGCCACAGAAACATGCTTGGGACACGTCTTCCAAACTACTTAACTAGAGGAACATGAGGAGGTTTCCGTGGCTTTGGTCCCAAACAAAGATCCGGAGAGTTGTGGGTGAAGGGTGAGTCTGGTTCTTTGGTCTGCAATACTCCCTTGATGAAGGTGTATGAGTTGATGGAAATTGCATCCTTTATCTCTTGGATCAGATAGCGAGGGATGCAGCAGAGTGTATACCCATATGCAGAGCTGCTTACAGATTTCCTGGGGGCCAGAAATAGAGCTTTGACAAACCCCAGTGCCCCGTAAACCCCCATTTCACACCTCACGAGATCCCTTCTTTATTTCCCCACTCTTCCCATGCATTTCTCTCCCCCGTCTCCCTCTTACTTCCTCTCTTCCTCACTCACTATCTCACACCCCTCTCTCCTCTCACCCCCCTCCATAAATTAACACACTTTTACGCAATCCTGCATCCTCCATCCCCCTTCCTCACACACATTCCCTCCCCCTGACCACACACATGATCCCAGCCATAATAATTACGCCCCCAAATACATACACCTACCCTATCCCGCAGTACATATAAAACCCTACCCCCCAAATACATACAAAAAAACCACTACCCAAATACATACAACTCCCCAAAATACATACAACCCTGACCCCTCAAATGCATACATAAAAACCCCTCCATCCCACAAATACATGCAAAAAATACCCCCAAAATATATACAAAAAAACTCAACCGCCCAAATACATACAACTCCCCAAAATACATACAACTCCCATCCCTCAAATACATACATAAAAACACCTCCATCCCACAAATACATGCAAAAAAATACCCCTATAAATACATGTATGAAAAAAACACCCTCAAATCCAAATACATACATTACAAAAAGACTCCCAAATACATGCAGACCCTCCCCAAATACATACAAACCCTCCCACGCCTGAAATAGATAGAACCCCCCAAATATATACAAACAAGAACCTCCACCCCCCAAATACATACTGCACCGACACACTTTATTCGAGCAAATACCCAGTATGTACCTGGCAGATACCTGGAATGCGCCGCTCCTCACCTCTGACAAGCCCCGTTGCGTTTGCCTTCCCAGCCTGGGTTCATGCCTGGCTGACGGGCGGCTGATCTGTTAAATGATAATGATTAGGATTTAATAGGCTGCAATGCTTCGCGTGTCTACCAGATGGCATAAATTCATGAATTGTAATGCAGTATATATATATATACTGTGCAGTATTGCAGCCAGCGGGAATAAAATGCTTCAATCCCTGCTTGGAAAATACCTCAATGCACTCGGGCAGAAAACAGTCACAAACCTCAATACACCCGGGTATACCCGAATTTGTGGGACTAGCCGAGCTCGAATAAAGTGTGTCGCCAGTGTACATAATGCTCAGGCTCTCCCCAGCTGGGATAGTGAGGGAGGCCCACAGCAGGCAAGAGCCATGGCTCCCTGCTCAACACTAATTCCAGCTGCAAGTCATCTCGTTGCTGTCGAGCCCCACCTCTCCCCACCTGTGGGGTTCCCTCACTGACAGTAACACTGTCCCACACTGAGCTTCTGATGCCGGTGCATGCCAGCCTCTCTCATGCTGGTGTGCTCTTGAAGCTGGGCCCGGCGGTCATCGATGTCTATCAGGCCTGGTATACTTTTGTCCCAGTTCTCCCCCTCTCTCTGCGGCCCTGCCCATACAGTATGTTGCTAAAGCAAGTCAACCTCTACCCAGTCCCATCACCTGTAGTCCAAGAGATCTCTGACTGCATACTGCATATTAGAACTCCAAACTCCAAGCCCCCATCATACATCAGCAAGAAAGTCGCCCCTTGCAACCACCTTTCCTGGCCACAAAACCATGCTCTATGCCTTCGGTAGGTCTCGGTAATATGCCGGAATCACTGAGAGGTTTTATCTAAACCCTCAGACGTGATAATAAAGAGTTTTCAGTCATAACCCAACTCTATCTCTCCCTGGATTATCCCAAGTGTAGCTTTTTAACAATCTGGCAATGAATTGCGAATTCAATATGTACCATTTCGATTTTGTTAAAAAATATTTTCTCATACTTTTTAAATTTGTTACATATCTTTTTGTTACAATATATGGTGGCAGCCAAGGCTTGAGGGGCTCTGCCCGTGCCCCTTCTGTGAGACAGAGGAGAGCAACTTTGGCAGGCTCAGTTGGCAATGCAGGTGGAAGAGCCTCAGCAGTGGTAAATGGACCAGTGAATTATCCTGATGTTACCAGGAACTGGAATAGCCATAGTTCTGGGTTGCTTCAATCCGGGATGTGCGCATGCTTCAGGAATGGACTGGTCCTGGATCAATTTTAAGCTAGACCACCTTAGTTGGCTACCTGCTTGGGTACTGAAAGCTTCATCAGGTGGGATTTAATGGTTCAGGAGGTGGAACTAGAGCATGGGGAGTGGGTATGGTAACATGGAGCCCTTCAATCAGACAGTAGGTCTTGACTGCTTTAAGTCTGTTTAGTCCAGGGAGTGCCCCAGTGGAACTTGGGGAAGCTGAGGGAGACATTTATGGTTGTGATTTTGGCTCTTCTGATGAGCTTAGAGAGGTGTGTCTTGGAGAAGATGAGGCAGAGGAACACAAAATCCCTCTAGTCGATGTCAGAGTGAGTCCCCAGGTTTGTCATTCTTGCATTCCAGACTCCTACCCTAGCTCTAAGCCATCGTAGGGGCAAAGTGGCCTGCTCAGAGGAGCCACTAGCATGGTGTGGACATACTTCCAATTACCCAGCCATGGCTCAGTGAGCTTTGTGATGCAGCAAGCAAGACTGAAGCACATCTGGGTGTGAGTGTTCTTCTGCAACATTTCAGTACAAGCACTGACATTTAGAAGATGCTGCAACAGCGGCCCTCTGAGTCACATCTCTCCAGATGTGATGATCCATCCCTGGGTTATCGTGGTAAAGCCACCACCACCACTCCTTCAAAGGAGGCATTGGTCAACCACTACTTCTCCTCCACAGCGCAAAGTCCAAGTGGTCTAGAATGATAGTTATTTGTGTTTTGAAAAGTTATTTCAATTACAATTTTTGTGCTACAGTACGTTCAAATTGGTCGGTATTACTATTGAAGGCAAGGCTGTGTTGATACCTTTTGATTCTTATCAATCACAGACATACAATAGTAAATTTTATTTGTATTGGTTAAAGTAGATTTATAATGTTTTTTTTATTTCAAGACTGCCTTATTGACCCCCATAACCCGGTAAGCAAAAGGATACAATGCTTGAAATGTTCTTATAATGGCCTCTGTATCTGTACAGAGAGGAATTTGTTAGAAAAGAGTATGCATTCCAAAGAGCACAAGAGAAAAAGAGAGAAGAGGGAGGTTGACCGTTTATAGGTTTGAGGTTAGAGGGGTTTACTCTACAAGGAGGTGAAGTTGCATGTGAGAGGTGAGAACAAGAGCATGTAGAAATGAGGCAGATACTAGAATTGGAGAATATATCCCAGGAGCAAGGAGAAGAAGCAAGGGAAAAAAGCAGATGTGTCAGGAGTATTTGTGGGGGTGTGTTTTAGAGCAGAGGGTATAGCTGAGTGTATTCAAAGGAAGCAGATAGAAAAGCAGTTCATGTGAACTGAGAAGTGGAGAAGGAAGGAGAGATGAGGAAATATGAATGGAGTTCACGACGTACAGAATGGCTTGTAGAAAGAAAAGTGTCGTTTGGAAAGAAGTGTGGTTAGAGTGAATATAAATAGCAGAAGAAGCATGGCAGTGTTGCAAGTTCAGTGTTTAGTAGCCTAAGGGTTGGGTACAGAAAATGGAGTTAGGATAAGGACAATTTGCAAAATGTCAGATATATCTATGAATAGTGGTGCTGCAGAGTGAAGAGAGCTGTATCTTGAGTCTGTGATAGAAAATGTCCTCCTTTCCAGCGCTGTTCAATTCCAGAATCCAGGGTCAATAGGTGTAATGTAGTCCATTTCTTTATTGACTAATGTTGAATTCCCTGTTAATCTGCACTTAAAATTGGTCCTCTTTAAAGATCGGACATGTGGTTGTTTTTCCATACTTTTGAGGCATGTGAGAGGGATTTTATTATGTTTGTATGTTATGTGATGTGTCTTTAATAAATGTGTTATACTTTTGTACACCAGCGTGCTTTACGTGGGATACTTTCTCTCTATTTTTGTTTTCATACATGCTTGATCCCCAGCACCGTCAGTATCCTATTGTTATAATTTTCTATAGGCGATTCTACTGATGTTGGTTTTTTGTTATTTATTTAGTCTGTTGCAGGCTTGTTTTTGTGTTGTTCATATATATATATATATATATATATATATATATATATATATATATATATATATATATATATATCTGTATCTGTATCTGTATCTGTATCTGTATCTGTATCTGTATCTATCTATCTATCTATCTATCTATCTATCTATCTATCTATCTATCTATCTATCTATCTATCTATCTATCTATCTAGCTATCTATCTATCTATCTATCTATCTATTTAAAACCAGAGACATAACATAAAACACAGACAGGGCTCAGTGCACATCCAATAAAATTTATACACGGTACAGTGCCTAAATATACATGTATAGATATCTATTAAATAAAATGGTCTTTTAGTTTAACATTTTGGCCAAATTGTAGTAAGCCCCTGAGCCACTACAAGGCAGACCACATCTCAAGGGTCCCTAACACTAATATAAATTCTTAATAACCTGTGCATTACCAGGAAGAATGATTTATAATATATCTGTCAAAATTAGTTGCAAAGTTCTAAGTCTGATTGAAGCTTTTATTAACCTGTACATTACCAGGAAAAGCACTCTGTATTAGATTTGTCACAATCATACTGCAAGCAAGCAAGTTCCCCTGAGAGTGGGAGATGCCATGGAGTGAGCTTTTAACCATTTAAATGTGGGAGGGAGTGAGCTTCAATTAGGCAGGAGGTTGCCACCCTCCAATCAGCTAAGACTAGCTGAAAAAGAATTGTTAAACATACAGGACACCCACAAGCTCATATTGAACCTCCAAAATAACCACGACATATATATAAGCATATAAGTGTCACAGATGAATGCTACTGAGCATGGCAATATATATATATTTAAAACCAGAGACATAACATAAAAAACAGACAGAGCTCAGTGCACATCCAGTAAAACTTATGCACGGTACAGTGCCTAAATATACATGTATATATATCTATTAAATAAAATGGTCTTTTAGTTTAACATTTTGGCCAAATTGTTGTAAGCCCCTAAGCCACTACAAGACAGACCACATCTCAAGGGTCCCTAACACTAATATAAATTCTTAATAACCTGTGCATTACCAGGAAGAATGATTTATAATAAATCTGTCAAAATTAGTTGCAAAGTTCTAAGTCTGATTGAAGCTTTTATTAACCTGTACATTACCAGGAAAAGCACTTTGTATTAGATTTGTCACAATCACACTGCAAGCAAGCAAGTTCCCCTGAGAGTGGGAGATGCTATGAGTGAGCTTTTAACCATTTAAATGTGGGAGGGGGTGAGTACCATGTCCAGGCTTTCAATTACGTCACATCCGTTCTCCCCCAAGCCTCTGTCACATGGTCTACTAGACCCAATCAGAGTTGGGATGTATTTCCCACACTCTGATTGGCTACCGTACCATGTGAGGCAGGCCATCTTTCTTTTCATGACGTCATTTTAAAGGCAATTGAAGCACACCAATTCTGATTGGCTGTGCTTTCATTGCCTTTAAATGAAGTCATCATTTTTTTTCCCCGGCCAAATCACATGTTTTTCACGGCCCAATCAGGACCGTGGGAAACATTTGACTAAAATGTGACGTCATAGGCCTATAAAAGCCTATGTCATCTCATTTTGAAGGCAGACGCCGAGGAGGAAGGACCTCCGGAAGAAAAAGAAGACCAGGGCGTGTCCAAAGAAGAGAAGAAAACCCCGGAAGAGAGCCGCAGATACAAGAAAAAAGAATACAGGTGAAGTTGGATTACAAATAGAAGACCCGTGGATTATTTTTTTTTTTTTTATTGTTTATTATTTTATGGTTTATTATTTTATGGGTTCCTGTGCGTGGATTGGTTCGAGAGTAAGCTGTTCAACGGGAGTCGGTGAGTGGGTCAAGTAATGGTAAGTGAACAAAAGAAATGTATTTTATTTAACTTGTTCAATTTTTTTTTGTTTTTTAACATGTGTTTTTTTTTTTTTTTTAGATCATATCTTGCCACTGTATGTATGTATGTATGTATGTATGTATGTCTAGATCGATATATACATACAGGGTAAGAAATGGTTTGGTAGGAAATGCTTGTATTGCTGTGTTTAAAATGATTTGGGATATGCTGCTATACATAAATGTGTAAAGTAGAGGCAACTCTTATTCGAACAAAAAACAGTGGCAATTCCCCAAAAAACGCAGGAAACACCCAGGTACATTCTGAATACATGCCTTAAACTTTCCTTAAACTAGCCCCAGCATTTCTGCATTGATTAATGGCCTATCAGATTAACAGCGGGGGTCCCTGGCAGTCCCATTCAAACTGAATTGGACTGCCAGGGATCCCTGCTGTGTTAATCCTATGGGTCGTTAGTCAATGCAGAAATGCCTTAAACGTGCCTCAAACTAGCCCAGAACATACCCAGCACATACCCAGCACATACCCAGAATGTAACCCGGCTAGTTTACGGCAAATGTTAGAATAAACGTTGCCTCTACTGTATGTAATGTATTTTAGAATTAGATAGATGTAAATTTTGGTCTTGTATGGTGTACTTTAGGTCAGCGGGAGGCTTGCTTTTGTATATTGTATTCTTTTTGGTACTTATATTTTGTCTGATGGTAACTATTTCAGTTTAACGATAGAAATAGTTAATTGTTTAATTGTTATGAATGGAATTTAAATTGTTTAGTGATTTGATTAATGAATGCTAATTGATTTATGGTGACTTGATTGGTTTAAATAGTATACTTGTTTGGATGTATTGGTATTTTGTTTGGAATATGTTATTGTTAACATTCATGGGCAGAGTGTACATGGTGCATAGATTGTATGCATCATGTATACAATGTAAATGCAATGTTTTGATTGGCATGTGAGGCTTTTGATTGGCATTTGAGGCTTTTGATTGGAAGATGAGATTGGATTTTTTAAGGAAATATGATTTCATTGTACTGTGATTATATGGAGAAGTGGTATTTGTAGTAGAGCATGTTTTTGATAACCCTTCTACATTTATTTGTATATTGGTTCATCATGTGTATATATATATATATATATATATATATATATATCTATATATATATATATAGATATATATATATATATATATATATATCTATATATATATATATATATATATATATAGATATATATATGTGTGTATATATAGTTGCATGATGAAGCCACTGTACAAATGAATGAACCCCTTCATTACCTTTGCGGTTATTATCTGATAAGGTGATTAAGGGGTTAATTGATATCTGAATGTAATTGCAATGTATTGGCTATGTATTTTGTTGGCAACGGAGCACAAGGATTTTGCTGGCGATGGGGGCTTCTTATTGATGAGGTCAGTAGAACTTTATTTATGTTATTATGCTAGTTAATGTGTTTAATAATGGGCAAATAATCTATTATCCATATCTGAATAACAGTTATTTGGCACATTATTGTACTGTATGTGTTGGGGAGGGATGTATGTATTTAATGTATAGGTCAGGTTTATTTATTTTACATACATGGTTGGTTCCTTTGGTCTGCGTGAGACCTCTGGAGACCACCTGAGGTATCCTCGGGTATCTTACGGGTACCAGGCTGCGTGGCCCACTGGGGACACCTGCAGGGAAGAACCGGTGGCCCCACATCTGTGGGGGCACCGCGGACCCATAGTGTGCGGGGAAGAACAGGTGGCCGCACATCTGTGGGGGCACTGCGGACCCGTAGTGCCCACCAGACCCTCGTGGGAACCACCCGAGGCCCCTCAGACACCTGTGGGTCTGACCCGGGGCCCCCAGACATCCACGGGCCTACCGTGGGGACCCAATTGTGGCCCACGGTGACCCGCGGAGACCACCTGGTGTGCCATGGTGCCATGGTGCCTGGCGGGACCCACCAACAGGCCTCCAGAACCAGTATGAAACAAGTTGCTGGTAACCTGTATGTCTGTGAGGTGACTCGTCAGGCCCACCGGGGACTCCCGTGGGCCTGGGGTATGAACCCTGTATGTAAAAGAATAAATCATGTACTTATGGGGGGGCACATGGGGTGGGTTATGTATTTAATAAATAGAATGATGTTTATTGTGAGCAGTGTATTGTTTTTATTGTGGGTACTGGGTGTGGGGGGAGGGGGTATTGGCCCCAAGGGTATGTGGGTAGGCCTCCTGGCTGGGAAGTGGGTGAGGGTGGTTAGGCCTCACGGTGTGGGGGGTTAGTGGGGGAGGGTATGTAGGCCTCCCGAGTGGTGGGTGAGGATGGGTTAACCCCTTAATGCCTGTAGCGGTTAATAACCGCTATGGTGATTAAGGGGTTAGGGGACATTACATTGGATGTTTTTATTCTGGTGTATGTCTTTCAGCATCAGAGGGGGAATGGGCAGGATGAAGATGAGGATGAAGACGGCCTTCATCGTGGGTGCCTGTAAAAGGTAAGTGCAATATGTTTTTACGTTATTTATTGTAATTTATATGTATTTAAAATGGGCAAATGCATTATTATCCATATGTGGATAATAGTAATTTTGCCCATTACAGTACTGTATGTGTTAGGAGGCGGGGGGGATGTTTGTTGTTTATTGGGGGCAATTGTCCCCAATAAACATGCTAATGTGCCTTAACCCCTTCATTGCCTTAGCGGATAGTGCTAAGGTAAGTAAGCTGCATTAATGTAAATTTTAATAATAGTGTGTGGGAGCAGGGGGTCCCCTGAGCTGAACCGCATTCCCCTGCTTCCCGAGTTACATGCCCCGGTTTGGGACATCGGTGCCAGTGTGGACACCATCTTTATAGAGGCCACGTCGCGTCTTGGACGCTATAAAGATGTCTTCCTCCTAATTAACCTATCAGGGTTGAACCAGCCTTATAAAGGCTCATTATCCATTCCCTAGAACACACCCTTGAAGATGTCGGCGCAACAGCTGACGAAACGCGTAGGTCTACGTCATCCATGTCCAACAGCTGATTGTGGGAGGAGTGCTGAGCAATGTGAGAGGAGTGAAAGCAATATTCAAATGTGTACCGGCGGAACAAAGTGATAGGCTGCAGTTTTTCTGCATAAGGGGCTGAGTCTGGCACCTAGTGTATACACCAGAAGCGACTTTACCTGGTGTGAAACCTTCCAGACGGAAGAAAAATAGCTGCTATGGAGGGGGGATCATATCAAGTGATATTTCATCTACTACAACTATCACTTCCTTCAATAGATCTATTGGACATGTATTTGGATTTAATTCATCATTTTTTCTCCTCCATATGATATCTCCTGTTTTGTTTTATATTGTCATATTGTGATATTTTGCACTATTATGTTTGTTTTTATCTGTCCAGCAATCCAGCCTTTCTTGCTTAATAAATTATCCAGATTTTTATAGCTATACATGATTGCGCTTTATTTCTTCTTTTTCACATTAATTAGGATAGGCATATCCTCATTAAGGCCGCATCCTGTTGGATCATTTCTAAATGTTCAGTACCTGAAAATTAATTATACATTCACTTAGTATTCACCTATATATATATATATTCAGTTATGTGCTAGTCCTAGCGCTAATTTTTTCGTGTATATATATATATATATATATATATATATATATATAGTAGGCCTTAGAATCACCTGATCTCACTTAAATTCAGTCCAGAAACAGCTTAATTAACACATGAGAGACACAGAAGACACATGTTATTTGTAATTAGACATCTCACACCTATTCTAGCTGTTGGATTTACTAACCAGGTCAGCACAGCACATATCCTAATTATGCTAAATACTATTTTTTAACACATAAAATGTATGGATGTATTGATTAGAAAAAAATACATTAACTATAACAACATACCACAATGAATTATCTTCACTTGATTAGGACATATTACAGGTTTAATGAAATTATCTCCTTGGAAAACTATTTCCTGCATATACATATTCCCTAAGGTGAAACCCCCATAACTGGTAGAACATACTGTGGAAAGTTAATTAATCCATGTAATTACAATAACAACAGTGACATAAAACCCAGGAGGACAATAGTTTGATAATATACACAGGCCTTTAATCTCCATGGAAACAATTGCTTATAATTAAAAAAAAAAAAAGATAAACTAGTTTGATAATTTTGTTTTGTCACTTAGGGCTAAATGCATATACAAATATACTGTAATACAGTAAGTCCTCGTTTTACGACGCTTCGCTTTACGACGAATGGCTTATCCGACGCTGTCTAATGCATCCCTATGGCTGGTTTTAGGATGCCAAAATGGCTTATCCGACGCTCTTACGACGCTTTGCAAAGTTGCAACATTATGTCAATCAGAAGGCTGCAGTCAGGGAAATCATCCAGATCAGTCTGTGTGAAGGTTTTGTGGTATATTTATGCCTTTAAACATGTCTAACAATTTTATTATACAGTTCTGGATTCAATCAATAGAATCTTTACATCATAATGTATGTGTGTGCAGCATAATCATATTGTTTGAGTAAAATATTTTGTGTATTTTAGCATTAAAAATGCCTTCAGGAACGGAACGTTTCATTTAAACAGTGTTCCTATGGGAAAACGGGTTTCGCTTTACAACGTTTCGCTATCCAACACATGTTGAGTAACGCATTGCGTCGGATAACCGAGGACTGCCTGTACCACATTTATTTACTATAAGAAAATTGGTATAAAGCAGCTCTACATTGTCTCAATGTTTTATTTCAATTTTTTTAGTCTACTATTTAATTTATAAATAAATTGTTAAACCCCAAAGAAAAATACTTACAGTTCTGAGATTTTGCTATGGAATGAAGCTTCACAAGGTTAGTATAAATGAATTATCATTACATATTTTCTTGCCTTAAGCAAACACAGTGGTAAAATTGATCTTTTATACAAGAAATAGCCTCTAAGAGTCAAGTTCTTCTTTAAAGAGTTACTCTAAACAGATATAGGACTCTAAACAGACAATTCCTTTAAGCTCCTACAAATATTGGAACCGAAAGATGGATGGGTAGACATGTCGTCATTTCTTCCATGTAGTAAAGTAATAAATGAGGGAGAAGGAGTACTTTAGGTAGTATGATACATTTTATTGGGCCACCAGATAGTTAATAAGTCTGTCTGTGAGCTGACTCCTATCAATTGAGAGATAATTGATAATCTAATTAACTATTTGGTGTGTCTGAGTTGATTAGGCAAACCCCGCTCTTAAGAGTTAATCAAATGCATGTGATTAGGGTACTTAAGTCAGTGTAACTTGGCTGTGAACCATATGGCTGTGTAACATCAAAAGAGTCACATCATAAGTGTCATATCTAAAGTGTCTGCAAGAGTTAATTTTGGAGTTGAAATTAGAGGTGAAGATTGGAGGAAGATCTGGACTCTGCATTACAACTTTGCCACTGTGAGACATTCACTTTTAACATCTGTGATTATTTGTTCACTTTTATCCTCCATTACCTGTCAAGTCTCTCCTCCTGCATCTTACTATGCCCTACCTACTGCTTTTTCTGTTTTCTGTTTTCTCACTCCTTTGTGAATGTCTCTGTTCTCTCCAACATCCCCTCACTCCACTGCACCATTATTTATACACCTCTCTCCCAACAACTTCTATACCTCGCAACAAAATACACCCACACAAATCCTCTATTCACACCCTCAATCTACTTCTTCCCGCTGCTGGGGATCTACCCATAGCCTGAAGCCAGACATACACACCTGATCTCACTCATGCCTCCATGCCATCTCTTCCCCTGTAAATGGTGTTAACCGTTTCATTTAATACTGATCAGCCTTAAATTTAACCCCACAAATCAAGTATCCCAATAGCCTGCACTCATGGCTATTGTCCCACACTCAATCACTCCTACCACCCATTGTGACCAAGCACTGCCATCAACAGCACTTACTCCCTCACCTACTGTCTCTGTAATTTTCCCATTAAACCTCTTAGATTGTAAGCTATTCGGGGCAGGGATTTCCTTTCCTATTGTCTAATTTTGCTGCACTTATTGTATAATTATAATTCGCTGTACTGTATTCTTTCTAAAGTGCTGAGTACACTTTTTGAGCTATATAAATAAAGACATACAATACAATACAATAAGTCATCAGGTTATGCAAAAATATAGTAAGAAATACAGTATTGTAGTGAGATGGTATCTAGTTACAATGGATATGGAGAGGAAGTGAGATATTATGACACGGTGGAGTCTGGTAGGCTATTGTGAAAATGAACAGAGCAGGCTGGGGGCTGTTTACAGGAAAGATGAGGTGGTATATATGTCATGGTCTTCCTAGACATCCTGCTCCCAGCCACTGTTCTTTGTCTGTACACCGGGTGTGCTGCTGTTTTCTGTTGGCTATGGGTTTTCCTCTATCTGTCTCTTCGTGGTGCTACTGTCCTCTATCCCTGCCTGTCATTATAGTTTCCTGTTTCCAGTTCCTCGTTGCCTTTGTTTTATGTACCTGACACCCTCTGCCTGATATGACCTGTTCCTGTTTCTGTACCTGTAATTAGTCCTGCTACATATTAAAGGTCCTTGCCTACAACATACTTGTCCCTATTTGTCCTGCACACCGGCACCAGTCCTGTTCCGGCCTTTCTGCTGCTGACCTCTGCCTGTGACCCCGACTATGATACCTGCTGTCTGTCCTGGACCCTTGTCAGTGACCCCTGTGGAAATAAATTAAATCTAGAAAAGCATTACATTCAATATTAAAGTTCTCTCCAGATTGAAACTCCTAGGAGCAACAAGGCACTCATTACCTTATGTATCTGTTTGTGCTTGTCTGTCCTTATGTGTATGTCATTTTGGTTTTGTAATTGATATCACTATGTAACCCCACTGTACTGCACTTCAGAATATGTTATCGCTTTCCAAACTAACAATAAACATAATATTGAATGCCAAAAGCAAAACACAGAAATATTAATTATGTTAATTATGTGAGAGAATAAACTTGATTGCTTTCAAAACAAAATCACCATTTAGTGGATGCAAATTGGAGTCCTTTTGAAAATATGTTTTGATTACATCTACTCCCAAAACATGTGGTATATGAGTATACAGTGAGGTGACATCAATTGTCACCCACCTACACTGGCGACACACTTTATTCGAGCTCGGCTAGTCCCACGAATTCGGGTATACCCGGGTGTATTGAGGTTTGTGACTGTTTTCTGCCCGAGTGCATTGAGGTATTTTCAGGCAGGGATTGAAGCATTTTATTCCCGCTGGCTGCAATACTGCACAGTATATATATATATATATACTGCATTACAATTCATGAATTTATGCCATCTGGTAGACACGCGAAGCATTGCAGCCTATTAAATCATAATCATTATCATTTAACAGATCAGCCGCCCGTCAGCCAGGCATGAACCCAGGCTGGGAAGGCAAACGTAACGGGGCTTGTCAGAGGTGAGAAGCGGCGCATTCCAGGTATCTGCCAGGTACATACTGGGTATTTGCTCGAATAAAGTGTGTCGGTGCAGTACATGTATGTCTCCATTCAACCCCCACCATTAAATTAAGGACTGATGTTGTATCCTTAATATACGATGGGAGTATACTCATGTTCATAATCCCCCCGATTTTGCAAAACCACTCCCCCCCCTTATCGGCCTGTCTTATAATCAGGTCATTATTGTCTTTAAGATTTGTTAAAGCTTATGTTCACTAAAACTAAGATTATGATGAATATTTTTACTCTTAAAGTCACTTACCATGTCTGAAAACTCATTATATACAACATTAAAAAAGGTGTCGATAAACCTCCCTTTGGATTGGAGGTTTGGACTGTGATTTAAAATTGGTATGATGGCACCCCTGGCCTTCATCAATCAACTCAGTATCATTATCACCTACTTCACCTACAGGTGTTAGGTTATCATCAGTCCGCTTTATAAAATGATGCTTCAGCGTAAGATTCCTAGTAAATTTATTGAGGTCCATAAACAGTTGGAACCCATTGGGTGCACAAGTCTCAGCAAATGAAAGACCTCTCTTTAGAACATCTTGTTCTTTATCTGTAAGTATATACGAGGAGAGGTTAAAAATGTCCCCCTCAGAACCCCTAACTTTTTCTACCGAAGCTCTTTTCTCTTGGACACGGGCCCCCCCTCTTGTCCCTCTTCTTGTGCAAAGCTTCTTTTCTGCCCCTATGGGGTTTCCTGATTCGGCCTCTCTGGCTCCCATTCCGAGCTCTCTGAGCCTCGTGGGGACTGATATCTTGACTTGAGCATCTCTAAAAAAAGAGAGGGTTCGCTTGATCGATATTCAGGCTCATGTCTAGATGTTGGATAACTCTTGGCCTGATACCATCCCAAGGATGATGATCCCCCTCTCTTTTATCTACTTTAGTATAAAATTTAGAATTGGACTGTTCATTTTTAGGTTTCCCATATCCATTGGACCTACCTTTTTATAGAACTTTTTAGTTCCATGACGAATATTTAAGAACATCCATCTAGGCGGTGAAGCCATTTGGCTGTGTAACTTCTGAAGGGTCACATTTAAAGTGTCTGGCAGAGTAAATTTTGGAGTTGAAATTGGAGGTGAAGATTTGAGGAACATCTGGACTCTGAATACTGACTTTGCAACTGTGAGAACTTAACTTTCTAAAAGCTGTGATTATTTGTACTCTTCCTAGCCTCCAGTACCTGTGAAGTCTCTCCTCATGCATCTCATTATGCACCCCCATTTGCTTTTTCTGTTTAGTGTTTCCTCACTCCTTTATGAATGTCTCTGATCTCTCCAACTTCCCCACTCCCCACTGCACCATTATTTATACACCTCTCTCCCAACAACGTATTTACCCCTCAATATAAAACACCCACGCAAATCCTCTATTCACACCCTCTATCTACTCCTTCCTGCTGCTGGGGATCTCCCCTAGGCCTGAAGCCAGACATACACCTGATCTCACCCATGCCTCCCTGCCATCTCATCTCCCCCTGTAAATTGTGTTAACCCTCTCATTTTAATACTGACAACCATTAAACCCACAAATCAAGCATCCCAATAGCCTGCTCTGATGGTACTGTCCCACACTCAGTCACTCCTACCACTCTTTGTGACCAAGCACTGACATCTACAACACTTATTCCCTCACATGCTGTCTCTTTAAGTTCCCCATAAAACCTCTTAGATTGTAAGCTCTTCGGGGCAGGGATTTCCTTTCCTATTGTCTGATTTTGCTGCACTTATTGTATTATTATAATTCTCTCTACTGTATTCGTTGTGAAGCGCTGAGTACACTTTTAGCGCTATATAAATAAAGACATACAATACAATCTGTAGCTGTATCTTCACCCATCTTCATCTTCATCTGTAACCCATTGTAATCCAATTGGTGGAGGAGGGCCTCCCTCCTCGGCTTCTTGCCGTCAAATGAGGCTGCACAGGCTTTTAAAGGCCTATGATTTCACATTTGATTGGCATATGGTTCCCACTCTATCGGATTGCCAGTGAAAATCATGTGCCTTTTTTTATGTTACATCATGTAAAGGCAGTGAAGCCAGCCAATCAGAATGGCTGTTCTTCCTTTCGTTTTAACATGACGTCACAAAATCCAACATGGCTGCCGTCACATGTTACTTCAGCCAATCCGATTGTGAGGACTACATCTCCAATCTGATTTGTAGTTGATCATGTGACTCCCTTTGCATGATGTCACATCCTTTCTAAAAATTGACTCTGTCATGGTCAATTACCAATGCTAGAGAGAAGCCGGGGATGAAGAGGCCAAACCCATCAGAAGAGGAAAGGGATGTAACATTAATAATGCATTATACATTATAAACATTGAAATATTACATACAAAATTTATGACATGCTTATTTGTGTTATTAAAAACACTTTTGTCATTGCACATTATTTATTATTCTTTACAAATATTTTTGAGATAGTGTGAACTGTACCTTTAAGATGTTACCACAGGACTATCTCGCGACCATACTGTTGAACTGAAACATTCATGTACCCTGTATATAATTATAACATCAACAAGTCATATCTTAAAACATACATAACGTACGCGGTGTCACTATAAGGTAAACGGTTATATATATTACAACTCATACTTTTCAAGACAGCGGAATCACAAATATAAAGTACAATATGTCTCAGCTTCATATAATCCATGCTTAAAACATATGTTAACAGAATTTTTTTTTTTCCAATGTTCCGTCTCGCCGCTTATAGCAGCTTCTCACCACCTTCTTGCCAACTTTTCCTGGCGGTACGATTTTGAGTGAAAATCTCAATTCTAAAGCGGCGATTACTATCGGTAAGCTAATTGGGGCAACTAGAATAGCACGAGTTGGAAAAGCTGGCGATAAGTGGCTTATCGCCACACTTTGGCGATTTTTTGTTTTCAGCAAAAAATAATGGTGACATTTTCTCTTATCGCCAAGTTATCGGGGCTTTTTTGATGATAAGGTGCGATAAGTGGCTTATCGCTGCTTACTGCATGAGGCCCTTAATCGTCTATTCTTCTTTCTTTGAAGATCTCTACCTCCTCTAACTCCTCTACTTCTCTTTTTCCTTGGCAGGTAATATTGATGTTTGGCAAATTTCTGGCCCCAGGGTAGATAATTCCTTTCTCTTCTCGGCCGACCCTGTGTGAAGGGTCTGTCTAAAAAAGATGCTTTATTAGAGGTGAGATTTTAAAGATGTTGCTAAGGTCTTGCAACTTCCTCATCTGAAAGATCACTCTGTCTATTCTCAAGAGGATATTCTGACTCTAAAATACAGCATTTTTATAAGCTCCATAGCGGATGAACATGTATAGGAGAAATTGGAGCACTGCTACACCAGTTAGAAAAAATTATGATTTGCAAGAGAGTGTGTCCCATTTGATTCAAAGTTTAATGGATCATACCAAAAAGTACACAGCGGAGCACTGGGCCCCCACCAACGTGTTTCGAGCGTGACGCTCTTTATCAAGGTGCATCCATAGCGCACATGGCAACATACTCTGCAATCATATTCACAGATGTTTTTGTTTTTGGTCCCCTCATGAACCTCAGTCACTTGCATCACCACCAGAGTCTCCAATGTCACCACATCTTAATAGTCCCTCACTCACATTCCAAAATCCCATTATTCCTTTGACAGGACCTAATAACCAGGTATATGTTAGTTGGTAATAATCTTCTTGCAGATGAGGTAGAGGGTGTCACGGGCCTAGCCTAATTCTGACCATCTCTTATATAACCATATATATTCCTATGTTCACGTGCAAGAAACATTATTCATTATTGTGTTACCTGTACAAAATACAGTGATAGGATATAAGAAAAAGATTTAGAATAGCTTTGTAATTTGCTTTCAGATATAACCGCAAATGACTCACAAATGTTGTCTAGTTTGAGGAAGCAAGTGGTTACCCAGTTTACAAACTGCCCTGAGACAGATACCAGGGTTCACAAAAACCTGAGTGGTAGATGCTAAATGGGATACCAACATCCAGTAGAGAACCTTCCTGGTTGATTCTCGCCGTGATATTACAACCAGCAATGCCCTGCAGATATTAGAGCTCCCTGATGCCCTACCCGGTGGGAGTCCACTTATCTACCTAGACTGAGTACCAGAACAAAAGCCAGCCAAGTGGCCTCTAGCATAGAGGCGTGTCAGACGCCCCTAGCCGTCTCTCCAACAGGGAGCGATGCTGGCAGCTGCCGGTATGTACTAATGCACCACAGTGCCTGCTGTCCAGGTGAAGCTCAGTCCTTCGTGGTGACCTTGCAACAACTTACTGAGAAGATAAGTCAGCTGGCTCCAATCCTGGTATACCGCAAGTTGAAGCCTTTCTCTGGGACGCGACCCGCCCCGTGGGAGAAGAGGCGTTTGGAGAATGGCGGGAACATGTGGTTCAAGTTCTGTCCGAATGGACGTGCACGGACGCAGTTAAGAGACAGAAAATCGTGGAGTGTCTACGGCCACCGGCTTCCCATCTCTTACAGCTATAACATGATGACCATGAAGAGGCTGAAGCTAATGAACTGATACATGCCCTGACAAAGGCCTGTGGACAGAAGGACGACCTAAGCGTGTTGTTGGTGCAATTCTTTGCCCTCAAACAGAAGGAAGGAGAAGACTTATCCGACTTCCTGCGCTGCTACAAATTATGTTGTGGACCCTGACCTGCAAGAAGGTCATCCAGAAGGCCAACCTAGATACATGTAGGACCAGGCAATTCTTGCAAGGAGCATCCCTCACACACCCCCTTGTGGCCAGGATTTGCTGCGCCATCTCCATCACTAGTTCTCCAACTTTGATGATCTAATGGACCAAATCCAAGGACAGGCGGCTATCCTGAGGTTCCAGACCCCCAAGGCCACCTGTGATTCCTCCAAAGGGGAGAACAAGGAAACTCCAGGGAAAATGTCCAGGACTAAAGAGAAGACCGAAGACTCTATTCCTCAGAGGCAGTATCAATCAAGTTTCCCACTGCCTACCTGATTAGCTCTTCCCTCCACAGCTGGCAAAGTTCACTCTGACCGCTGCTACCGCTGCAGCCAGAAAGGCCACTTCAAAAAGGAATGTTCAGCTCAAGAAAGAAACTTCCATTGGGCGGAACCCTCCTCATTCCATGACCTGTAGAGTCCAAACCGCAGAACCCAAATCCCCTCCCTCCGAAACTCCTCCTGAACCAAGCCCCAATGATGCAACACCACCATTGGATACTGACCTCCGGTGAGGACCAGTCGCTATCATACGCGTCATCCTGGACGGTGTCTATGTGTCAGCATTGTTGGACACTGGGTCTCAAGTGACCATCGTGTACAGAGGGTTCTGTAACCAACACCTCAAGCACCGCCCCTTGCACTTAGCGGAGCACATGAAAGTGAGGGGGCTAAGCAATGAGGACTACCCCATTTATGGGATAGTGAAGGTTCGACTGGAGATACTCCAGCTGAACACAAGGAAGTCGCACCCTATGGATGTGGAAGCAATAGTATGCCCCGAACCCCAAGAGCGGGCCAAGTACCCGATTATCCTGGGAACTAACACCGACAATAATCAGGGCCTACATACAAGAAACCGGTGAACTGACGCTTTCTAGCCTAAAACTTCATCCTATCCTATGGAAGGAGTGTAGAAAGATATCTGCCTTAGACCGTCATGAATATCTCTTTAACTGCCAAGCAGGGTTAATTGAGATTCCACCAGGAGGAGTGCAGCGCATGGTGCTGCTACCCTGAGCGAGATGAGGCCGATCACCTCTTCTCTCTTGAAAGCACACCAGAAGACCCTGGCACCCTCATTAAGTCTATGTCTCATGTGAGTACAGCTGCGATCGCAGAGCACCAAGCGGAACTTCCTTTAATTTTCGGGGAATCAACCCTAATGGCCAAGTGTAAAGACCGACTGACGTCACGGTTTGAAGAACGCCGGGCTGTATTCTCCACAAGTGAGATGGATGTGGGCTGCAGCCGAAGCTCCCAACATACAATCCAGATAAGGGATGCCACACCCTTCCGCGAACGATCTAGTCGCATCGCCCCTCGGGATGTGGACGATATAAGGAAAGTCTTAAAAAAGATGGAGACAGCAGGGATTGTGACCAAATCCCGGAGTCATTATGCGTCACCCATCGTGGTGGTGAGGAAGAAGAATTGGTTGGTCAGATTGTGTGTCGACTATCAGACACTGAATAATTGTATGATACCAGACCAGTACACTCTCCCTCGCATTGAAGAGATACTCAACGCACTAACTGGGAGTCAGTGGTTCAGTATCCTGGACTTACTGTCCGAGAACTATCAAGTACCCATGAGTGCAGAAGACCAGGAGAAGACTGCCTTTGTCTGTCCCCTGGGTTTCTATTAATTTCCGTTTATGCCCCAAGGCATCTGCGGAGCTCCCGCGACCTTTCAGCGCCTAATGGAGAAGACCATTGGTGACATGAACCCCCTGGAATGCTTGGTTTACCTGGACAATATCATTGTTTTTGGTAAGAGCTTTGAGGAATATGAAGAAAGACTGCTGAAAGGAATTACTGTATGATCCAAAGGTGGTGACTTTGGCAGTAGAGAAAACCGATCTGATTGATCGAAAATCTCTGCTACAACCAAAAGAAAAAAGGAACAATATAACTATTTATCAGACTGCATTTATTACTAGATACAAAAGGAAGGCGTTAGAGATCAAAAACCTTATCAGTAGAAATTGGCACATTTTAAAAGAAGATCCAATTTTAGGAGTAACATTAGCTGATAGACCGAGAGTTATCTTTAAGAAGGCACCGAATCTCAAAAATAAATTAGCTCCAAGTGCTTTTAAAACTAAGAAACATGAGGGATGGCTCAAGAAACCTAAAGGTTTTTTTAAGTGCACTTCGTGCAAAGCATGTGCCTTCGCTTCGTCAGATAGGATAGATTTTAAGTCACATTCAACAGGGGAATGCTTTAAAAAGAACACATTTGCCACGTGTACAACTAATTTTGTAGTGTATTTATTGGAGTGCCCTTATGACCTCCAATACGTAGGATAAACTATAAGACCCCTAAAAGTCCGCATTCTTGAGCATTTAGGTAACATTAGAAAGAAAATTATAACGCATAGTGTACCTAAACATTTTTTTAAACGTGCATAACGCCAACCCAGCGGGGTTGAAATATAGGGCACTTGAATGTGTTGAGCATCATTGGAGGAGGGGGGGGGCAGAGACAGAAGACTCATCCAGAGAGAGAGCTTCTGGATCTTTAAATTGAAGACCCTCGAGCCCCATGGTCTTAATATTGATATTGCTGCTTTTTTATAAATGATTAATTGTTGCTTTTTTACACTTATTGAATTTTTTAACGTTTGTAGTTTATTCATGATTTTACATCAGATAAGACTGATGTAATGGAAAAGATTTTTAATAGTACTCTCTGGATTATGATATCTTCTCTGTTACTGCCCCCTTCCCGGTATATATGTATATATATATGGAGGTTTCTTCCCTTCTTTTTCTTGTTTTCATGCTTGCCTTTTTTTTATGTTTGTTCTTAACATTGTGTTTTGTTCTTTTCCTCTTTTTTTAGGTGATATGAATCTATGTGCTTATTATGTGTGTTTTTATGTGTCTTCATTAAAGTTTGTATTAGTTATTTAGACAGGTATTATTCAAACTGTATATTGATTATATTGCTGTGCCTCGATCAGGGCTGAATTAGTAGAGATGCCTGCGGATTGGTCAGGCTTAGCTGTATCAGACCAACAGCCAATACCAGGTGATCTTACTCTCCTGACGAAGCTGTGTGTGAAACACGGAAGTTACCACGCGTTGAGAGAAGACCATCCTGTTCTATTGGCTGCCGCAGCGTCTGAGATTGGGAGCCATCACGTAGAGCTCCCGGTTGGAGGGAAGTGCACCCGGAAGCACTGTGTTCGCTCTGATCGGAGGAACCACCAAGCGTAGCGTATCCTGCGGTCTTGCAGCATCACCATTGGACACTCACCCTTTGCCAGAATGCTGTCTGTCTGCCTTATGCCCTAATCTAGGGCTCTCCTGTGAGTTGCCATTGCCTACCGCTGCTGCAGTTTTTGTGCATCTAAATATATCACTGTTTTGTCTACAACCATCTTTTGAGTGTCATTTGTCACTGCTGCTTTTGCTGCAGTTGTTGCTGTGGTTCTGTGCATCATCTTACAACAGTGTTTTGCCTACCATTATCTTCTGAGTGGCTTGTGCCACTGCTGATGTTGCTGCAGTGATTAAGTGTTGCTGTTTTTCTATTCTGCCTCTGGTTGTCATTGCGAGTGATCTCACTATTATCTAGATACCTGCTGATTATTATTAGTGTATTAAGGTTTATTTTCTATACAGGGTTGTACTATCAGTGTGTTTTTTTTTTCTTCATATTTCTCTACCGGTGAATTGCGCTCCCTGACTTCTTTCCCTACACTGCACCCAAGGATCAACGAGGAAGATCCAGTGAAGGTCGAGCTGCATCGTGCCACCGTCTGTATAAAGATTTTTTCTATTTCACACTGTGTATTAATATTGTTTTATCTAGACACCTGGGAAGCGCCTGGTGAATTTCTGACTCTGAAAGTACTGGACCGTCTGGGTCAAGAAGACGTGTCTCTTGACAAGTGCCAGTTCTGCCACACCTCGGTGACATATGTGGGACACATTGTTCCCGCGTATGGGATCGCCACAGATCTGGCCAAAGTCAAAGCTGTGGTGAATTGGCCGCGACCAGGAAATGTCATGGAGTTACGCTCTTTCCTCATGTTCTGTGGCTACTATCGTCGCTTTGTGGTGGGGTACTCCAGTAAGGCCAAGCCACTAAATAATTTCCTCAAGATATACCCCGAAGAAACTGGGCGAAGGGCCACCTGTGCTCAACAGTCGTTTGATGATAAATGGACAACTGAATGTGAACGGGCCTTCCAGGGACTGAAGTGAAGCTTAACCACGGCACCTGTGCTTGCTTATGCCGATCCGGAACAGCCCTACACAGGCGACACATTTTATTTGAGTGCGGCTAGCTCCGCAAGCCTGGGGATGCCCCGGCATGCTAGCCGCACTCCCTCGGCGTGCCGCGCGTCATCGACGCGCGGTCACGCGTCATCGGGTGCCTGCGCCCCCTGCACGCGCGTCCAGGGCTCCCCGAGGGAGCCCTGGTGTCCCGCGATGTGGGGGACGGCAGCAGGGGGTTCCGGGGGACCCGGCGGACCCAGCAGCGGGGAGGAGAAAGCCCCGATCGGAGGGCGCTCCTCCGTGTCTTCGGCGTGCGCCCGGCACCCTCTGGCGTGCGCCAGGTTACTGCTGCGGCCGAGAACGGGCAAATGCTCGAATAAACTCGGCCGCAGCAGTACATTCTCCATGTAGACGCGAGTCTTAATGGCTTAGGTGCAGTCTTACACCAGAAGCACCCAGAAGGCCTCCGACCGGTAGCCTAAATTAGCTGCAGTTTGACTCCCAGTGAGCAGAATTATCCGGTACACAAGCTGGAGTTCCTCGCCCTCAAGTGGGCCATCGTGGACAAACTCCATGACTATTTGTATGAAGTAGCTTTCGAAGTACGAAGAGATAATAATCCCCTCACCTACATACTGACATCCGCTAAACTAGATGCTACTGGCAGCGCTATCCAATTACCAATTCACGCTGAAATATAAGCCAGGGCCTCTGAATATCGGAGCAGATGTTCAATCCCGAAGACCAGGGCTGAGCCCCACTTCAGATGATGACTGTTGGGAGGAGATACCGGGACCCAGGATGAGAGCGATGTGCAACACGGCTGCAGTCATAGCGGATAGAGTGGCCTTCTCAGAGTTAAAGGTTGCGGACTCATTAGGATGTCAATCCAAAGCCATCCCTGCCGCTTACCCAGAAGGGATGAATATCACCCACGATAAGATCATAATGTGGAAGGATATGATCCAATATCAGATCTGGGACCCCATAGCTGGCATCGTCCGCCAAGCCACCCAGAAGAACAAGCCTGCCATTCTGAAAAGTGCTCCCCGTGACATGGTCGCCATTCCCATGCGAGAAGCAGATAAGTTCAATATTGACAATGAGTTACTCTATCGAGAGGTGCAATACCGCAACCACACAGATAGAAGACAACTGGCTCTCCCCAGGAAACCTGAAACATATGGTCCTGAAAGCCTTGCACGATGAGCATGGACATCTCAGTGTGGAGAAGCCCTTTTGTCCTCATCAGAGACCGGTTCTTCTGGCCAAAGGTGCGTGAGGCGGTGGAACGACACTGTAGGCAGTGCTCCAGGTGTATTCAATGTAAGACACTTCCAACCCGAGCTGCACCAATGGCCCACCTGAAGAGCTCGGGTCCCATGGACTTGGTATGCATGTTTTCCTGTGCATCGAGCCTGGTGCACGAGGTATTTGTAACGTGCTGGTCAACACGGACCATTACACAGGTGCATCAACATAGTTCCACGTTCTATATCTTTATAAAAGTGTCTATTATTTTATGAAAAAAGCCTACATTTTGCTTATAATAGTAATAATCCCCTCAGAACAGGACATTACTGGCAAATAATGTCCTGGCTTGATTAAAGTCCCTCGGCTTTGCATTGGGCCTTCAACTCGTCCAGCCAGGGCATCATTGGTCAGTAATGCCCTGTTCTGAGGGTATTATTGCTTAAATAACCGAGACGAAATAGGTGCCTGAATTACACTGTTTGGAATATGTACAACTGATAAACTGCATCTGCGTTTATTATGGATCCTGTAAGGAAATCATATGTGTATTATTGAATTTCAGCGCATGGGTGTTCTATGGAACATGGTTGAAACTAACAGGACATATGAAACCCTCAGAGGTAGCATGGAAATCCACAAAAAGCGGGCGACTGAAATACGTAACAACTGACAGGGTTTATTGTTACACTAAAGGAAAACAAAACTGGGATCCTCAAAATGGTGTCTGCAAAGTGTGCAGAGCTACATGTAAAAGGCTATGGAAGCTAAATCAACAAACAAGGACAGGGGGTGGATAATGCTAAGGGAAACAACAGGACAAACCAAGGTTAGCTGTAAGAATGGCAGTGCTACAGTACATGCCAAGAGCAAAAGTAGCAGGGGATAATAATAAACAGGGGGAAATGAATCCTATGATAAACAATAGGACAAAGCAAGGTTATTTGTAAGAATTGCAGTGCTACATGCAAAGAGCAAAAGTAGCATAGGACAAATAATAAACAGAAAGCAAATAGTGCAAAGGAAATACAGCACAAAAAGGAAAACAAGAAGGTATCCAAAGATCAATAGAACTTGAAACCTGATAACAAGGAACATTTATAATATGGTACCTTTACAGTGTTTCACCATACAACTTTTGTTGCAACTGTACTCCAGTGGAATTCATAAGGAAAAATATGATTTAGTGTAAAACTGATTCATATTTATGTTTGACAATTTGTTTGTTTTTTAAAGCATAAAACAGTAACTTGGGCAATTGACATACAGTATCTCACTATTATACAGAGATTTGATGAATAAAATCAGTTAGGTTACTTAACAAATTATACTAACTGCAAAAGAGGAAATAGTTGTACCAAAAATACTTTAATATTTATTAAAGATAAAAATCCAGTTATACTAAACAGGACTTGTTTTATTTGAAAAATTAGGTCTTTTTCTTATAATAGTTATGCAGACATGAGACTTTCATAAATATTGTAGTTTCCAGTATTTTGCTGTATTTCATAAGGTCTATTTATTGATCTCCTATGGCTTCAACACTGGGGCAAATTTGATTTAAAACCTGTTCATTATTTATTACCGAAAAATAGTTCAATTTATTGCATTGTTCTTTCATTGAAAAAATATTCTTATTGATTAAGATCAATAAGAAAATGAAACCCAGGGCTAATTTATTGATGAATTTCACAAAAAAATGCTTTCCAATTTCTTGAACAGTGGAAAACTGCATGTATACAATGTATATATTGTGTGTATATTATTCAATATTTTAGGTACAATGTTTTCCTTTAAATGTCATGATTGTTTCTAAATGCTTTCTATAGTCTTTTCTTGGAGCTTATTGACCAGTGTTAATAGAGCTTTCTACTTATTTATTGAGATATTGTGAACAGAGAACAACATACGACAAAATATGTGTGCCGAGATTTGGTGAGTTGAAACAGTAATTAGGCAGAATCCTAAAAGGGCAATGCGCAAATTCATTGGATGCTTATTCAGAAAATATTCTTGGCTTCTGGTATTAGGAATAAAGGGAAAGTACTATCACAACTAAGAACTTTAAAAGAAAGAAGGAAAAAATAATAGGAAGTGGGTCATTTTTTCAGTTTGCTTAATTAAAATGCAGAATAGAGATTCTGTCCTTGAATTGGTGGAATTAGAGGTTTTTTATGGGTAACCTTTGGATGAACCAAAAGAAAATAATCTACCGTGCAAATCACAAGTGTTGTAAAATAATATTCACAGTATAGATCTTGCCACTTAGAAGTTTTCGACAACATAAATGTGTCCATTAGTCCTGTTGAGTGTGGTTATGAGTGTTACAGACTCATGAAAAGAAATGAAATTTATTTTTGCCTTTAATTAACTGGTGACAAATCTTCATTAAGTCAGGTGAGCCATTTGAAGTTGTGCAACCATTTCTTGATATCACAGAGCAATTATCATTCCAAGGTCAAATGAGTGTACTACAGTATGTAAAATTGTAAACTCTCATATGAAAATGGAATTCTGAATATGCTAAATATTTGTATCCATGTTAAATATTAATTCATTAAGTAGGTACTGTATGGAATCTGTAATATTTATTTATTTTTATTTAATAATTTAGCCCTGGTTTTTATAATGCTTGATTGATAAGACTGATAATAAATTGAAAACGTAGTGGTTTGCAAACCTCTAGTGAAACAGAGAAACATTAAAATTCACAGTACATAAGAATCATCAAGCCCAGTTTTCCCATACTCCAGTCTAGAAAGCAGATTTGAATACAGGAGGGCCTCGGGCATGCGACGGGTTCCTTTCTAAGGCCCCACCGCAAAGCGAAAATCACCGGAAAGTGGAACCGGCGATTTTTGGTATTTGCGCATGCGCAGATCGGCAATTCGCTCTTCTACTCATGCGCAACCTCGGAAAACCCCTATTTCTGCACATGTTCGACCTTGGACCGACCCGTTCTGTGCATGCGTGACCTCGGACCGCCCGTTCTGCGCATGCACAGACATGGCGGCCCCCTTCTCGGTACCGTATTGGTGGATCGCCGAAAAGTGGGGTGCCGAGAAGCGGGGCCTTGCTGTATCTTTAAAGAACTACTGACTTCCAACATACAGTAGTAGATCATGAGGTTGAAAAAAGACATACTTCCATCAAGTTCAAACTCTGCTAAATTTAGATAAGATACTTTATTCTATATTTGTACTTACAGTATACTGTATTGATCAAGAGGAAGGCAAACAAAAAAACCCAAGTGAAATATCATCTAATGATATCTCGTGAAGGGAAAAATAAATTCCTTCCTAACTCCAAATATTGCCAATCAGATTACTTCCTGGATCAACATCCTTCCCATCTTTACTTATTTGGTATATCCCTGTCCTTTCCTTTCCTTTTTTTTTTTAAATGTCCAAAATTTTTGATGATTATATCTGCCATCACAGTTTCCATGGGTAATGAATTCCACATTTTAACTGCCCTTACTATAAAGAACCCTTTCCTTTGTTGCCGATGAAATCTTTCCTCCAACCTTAAAGGATGACACTGTGTCATTTGTACTGCCCTTGGGATGACTGATTCATTTGAAAGCTACTTGTATTGTCCCTAAGTATATTTGTATATAGTTATCATATTCCCTCTTAGACAGCTTTTTTCTAATGTAAATAAATCTAATTTAGCTAGCCTCTCCTCATAAATCAGATTATCCATCCCCTTTTTTAATTTGGTTGCTCTTCTCTGCACTTTCTCTAGTTCCATAATGTCTTTTCTAAGGAGTGGTGCCTAAAATTGTATTCCATATTCAAGGTGTGGTCTTACTAATGCCTTATAAAGGGGCATAATTATGTGTACTTCCCTTCCACCCATTGCCCATTTAGTACAAGATAAGATCATGTTTGCCTTTGCCCCATCTCTATGACTTTGGGCCCTATTGCTAAGCCTGCTGTCTACAAGAACTCCTAAATCCTTCTCCATCAACAATTCTCATAATTTACCACCGTTTAATTTGTAATTTGCCTCTTATTCTTGTTTCCCAAATGCATAACCTTACATGTATCTGTATTAAACCTCATTTGCTATTTATCTCTCCAATCTATCCAAGTCCTTCTGGAGTGAAATTACATCCTGCTCTGATTCTACTACATTATATATGAAAAAAAAATGTTGTATGGTGCTCTATAGTAGGAAAAACAGCATTAGAGATGATGAATTCATAATAAGAATGATTGGAATAATTAACCCCTTGAGCGGATATCTATCCGAAGAGATGATTGTCCCAAAAAGATGTATAACTGGTACATTATAATCCCACAAAGCACAGTAGTAAGGATACAATAATAACACCTGCTGGTGACCAGTACTAGTAAAACATCAAATTCCACGGAGCAATGCTATGACATCAATTCAGTATTCAAATGAAAATGTAGACCAACTGGAATAAACTAACATAGGATGAAGGTCCTCAATCAGAAGTGAGTACATGGTATCCAATGGTCCAGGGGTTAAGTGTGCCTCCATCTGTAGATTGACATGATCAGAAGGACGAAAAAACGGAGCACTACATCCAGTGCTGGAAAGCCAGTAAATAACAACAAGAGTGCGATCCCACAATAAAAATTAAAGCTAATTTAATGGATCAAAAATACAAACAAAACACCAACGCGTTTCGGACTATAAAAAGCCCTTTATCAAGGTGAATACAAACTTACCTTCTGGAGTTCCATTTTTTACGCTATTGGAAATGGTGGCGATTTACGTCCACTATGCCCTGAGCATCATAGTCTCTGCTTTAGGCAGTGATTACTGCTATTATGGCAATAGTGACGCGTTCACGCCCCACTCCTGGCACTGACTGGCGCGATGACATCACACGCCGCGCATCAGGTGATGCATTAAGCAATGGCGACGTTTGGCGCCAATTTTGCCTCAATCATGTATAAATGGCACTCCAGAAGGTAAGTTTGTATTCACCTTGATAAAGGGCATTTTATAGTCCAAAATGCTTTGGTGTTTTGTTTGTAATTTTTGATCCATTAAATTAGCTTTAATTTTTATTGTGGGTTCGCACTATTGTTGTTAATTACTGGCTTTCCAGCACTGGATGTAGTGCTCCGTTTTTTCGTCCTTTTGATACTACCTTATATATTTTAATTTTGGTGTTAATATCTCTGGATGTTTTATTTATATATCTTTAATCATGGATGCATTCTGAATATCTGGATTAACATTCTGATTTGTTTCTTCAAACAGGTATGTTTCATTGAACTGAATTTCTACCATCAAGAGAAATTAAAATGTAATTAACTATTGGGTATGTTTCATTGAACTGAATTTCTACCATCAAGAGAAATTAAGATTTAATTAACTATTGGGGTATGTTTCTGTAAATTGATAGGCAGACCCCTCCCTTAATTGTTATTCAGTTGCATGTGATCAGAGTACTTAAGACAGAATATCTTGGCAGTGCAGCCATATGGCTGTGTGCCATCTTAAAATGTAACATCAAAAGTGTGTGGCAGAGTTAATTTTGGAGTTGAAATTGGAGGTGAAGATTTGAGGAAGATGGGGAATATGCACAACAACTTTGCAACTGTGAGAACTTTACTTTCAATGCGCTGTGATTCTTTGTACTCTTTCTATCCACCAGTACCTGGGAAGTCTCTCCTCATGCATCTCACTATACCCTCCCTATTGCTTTTTCTGTTTAATGTTTCCTCACTCCTTTGTGAATGTCTCTCTCTCCAACTTCCCAGCTCCCCACTGCACCATTATGTTTACACCTTTCTTCCATCAACTTCTTTACCCCTCAATAAAATCATCCACTCAAATCCTCTATTCACACCCTTTATCTACTATATCCTGCTGCTGGGGATCTCCCCAATCCTGAACCCAGACATACACACCGGATTTCACCCATGCCTCCCTGCCATCTATTTCTCTGTAAATTGTGTTAACCCTCACATTTTAATACTGACTAACCTTAAAACTCACCCCACAAAGCATCCCAATAGCCTGCACTCATGGCTATTCACCCATATTCAGCCACTCCTACCACCCATTGTGGCCAAGCACTGCCATCTACAGCACTTACAGTTAGTTCCGGAAATAATTGGACACTGATAAAAGTTTTGTTATTTCGGCTGTGTACCAAAATAAATTAAAGTTACAGTTAAATAATGAATATGGGTTTGACGTGCAGTCTATCAGCTTTAATTTGAGGGTATTCACATCCAAATTGGAGGAAGTGTTTAGGAATTACAGCAGAGACTGCGACTATTATAACACAAACCAGTGGCAAGCGCCAAAAAGACCCAGGTACACCCAGGTACATTCTGAATACATGTGGACAAAAGTGAAGAATAATTGCGCAACTACAGCCAATATGGACGTGAAATAGTGAATAGTGATATAAATATAAATTATCAAAGTGACCTGGTAAACTTCGAATTGAGACGTCTGCAGCTATGACACCAGGGATGGCTCAAACACCCCCTAATGAGAACAGAATACACAAAAAACACAGCGCACAACGCTCATAGTGCATTAAAAATTATAATGTGAACCCACAAATAAGGTAAGTATTAGGCGTACATTAAAACAGAAATAAACAAGCATGTCAGGGGTTAGTGTTACCCATGCACCAATCGGAACGGCAGTGAAGATGTCTTCAGTGTAAACACACACCGGTCCTCCTGTCACAGTCACTCGATCTCAAACTGTGTCCTGGATGATTTCCAGCACGATCGGATGCAGTCCAGCAAAGCTCGTAATACAGGCAGTGTCCTCAAGTCAGGCAATCTCTGCAGCCACACAGCACACGCTGTTCAGCTCTCTGGTCCGGCCTTCCGGGTTCGTGACGTCATTCAGGAGCGGCAGCGCGTCATGGTCTTCCCAGACACCGTGTGAGCCCGCAGCGGGGTAGTGCAGAGTCCAGAGTTCATAGAACAATAAAATACTTTTTCCAACGCGTTTAAAAACCTTAACGGTCTCTTCATCAGGGATATTGGTCTGAAATCGATGTAGAATTTAAATACCCCACGCCTCCAGCTGATAGGCACATCAATTGAAGATTTTGGCCAATCCAGAAGAAGCGGGGAGGAGTCAAATAACTGCATGGGTCACAGCCACAAACACGTTGCTACGGGCAACCATTGACAACAAAATAAACTTTATTAAACAATCAAAAATATATTAATAAGCAACAATCGGACAATGGCTCTAAAATAAAGAAAAAAGTGTTAAAAACAATACTTATAAGCAGCTGAAAGTACACCTAAGTAATAAAGTGCAACTAGCATATAGAATTATTGAAAAAGAAGCACGAACCATAAGAACATAATAAAAAAGCAGCAATAGATCACCTAGTTTTTAAAAAATAAATAAAAAAATAAAGATTAACTAAAAGCTTTGGGGGGGGGAATTGGGTTAATAAACCCCCCCTTTTCCCCTACCCCCTTGTATTCCTGGGGATTAGTAGAGGGACCAGATATCAATATCCTCGTTTAGACCTTCTGGATGCAAAGTTCTCAATTTATGTATCCAGAAGGTCTCCTGTACCGACAATTCCTTCACCCTATCTCCACCCCTTCTGTTTCTTGGGACATGCTTAATACCCTTAAAGAGCAATGAAGATGGGTCTTTATTGTGGTGTAGAGTATAGTGTTTGGAAAGACTATGATTAATAAGACCATTTCGAATATTCCTAATATGTTCTTGAATGCGCACCTTAAGTGGACGTTTAGTGCGCTCCACATAATGCAGGCCGCATGGACACTCGATTAAGTAAACTATATGGTCAGAGTTACAATAAATAAAATCTGAAACCTCAAAGACTTCTCCAGTTTTTTTACAGATAAAAGTTTTATTATCAGCATGCAAATACATACACACTGAGCATTTTCCGCACTTGAAGTTTCCAATACGTTTACTGCTAAACCACATTTTTTCTCCAACCCTATCAACCTTAACATTAATATCGCAAGGGGACAAGGTATTTTTCAAGTTTTTTGCTTTTCTATAGATGAATTTAGGAAACTTCGAAATGTGGACCCTCAAAATAGGGTCACCTGATAAAATTGCCCAGTGTTTTTTGATAATTTTTTCGATTTGCATGGTCATAGAGTTAAAATTCGTAATAAAAGCAACATTACATTTACCCTCATTTATCTCCTGATTATTTCGTTTTTTGATTTTAGGAATCAACATTTGGCCTCTGTCCAGTTTTTTCACCCTATCCAAATCATCATTTAATTTTTTCAATGAATAACCTCTCTCCAGAAATCTGGAGGTTAGGTCGTTAGCCTGAGTCTCAAAATCAATATCTGAACTACAATTTTTCCGCAGTCTATAGAACTGACCACTAGGGATGTTCTGGATCCATGATTTCTTGTGATTGCTTGAGGCCAGCAACAAATTATTTGAGTCGACATCCTTGAAGTAGGTTTTAGTAATGAGCTTACCCTCTTCTGATACTGTCAGACTCAAATCCAGGAAGTTGATGTTTCGTTCATCATCCAAGTGGGTGAAGGACAAATTTCTATCGTTATTGTTGATGTAATTTATAAAAAGGTTAACTGAACATTGATCCCCATCCCATATACAGATAATATCGTCTATAAAACGACGCCAAACAATGATATTATCTCTAAAGGGGTTATTATTGAAAATATATATACGGATTCCCATTCTCCCAGGTTTGCGGAACTGCAATGGGCACAAGATTTGCCCCCAGCTTCGCAAACCTGTACATGGGAGAATGGGAATCCGTATATATTTTCAATAATAGCCCCTTTCGAGATAATATCATTGTTTGGCGTCGTTTTATAGACGATATTATCTGTATATGGGATGGGGATCAATGTTCAGTTAACCTTTTTATAAATTACATCAACAATAACGATAGAAATTTGTCCTTCACCCACTTGGATGATGAACGAAACATCAACTTCCTGGATTTGAGTCTGACAGTATCAGAAGAGGGTAAGCTCATTACTAAAACCTACTTCAAGGATGTCGACTCAAATAATTTGTTGCTGGCCTCAAGCAATCACAAGAAATCATGGATCCAGAACATCCCTAGTGGTCAGTTCTATAGACTGCGGAAAAATTGTAGTTCAGATATTGATTTTGAGACTCAGGCTAACGACCTAACCTCCAGATTTCTGGAGAGAGGTTATTCATTGAAAAAATTAAATGATGATTTGGATAGGGTGAAAAAACTGGACAGAAGCCAAATGTTGATTCCTAAAATCAAAAAACGAAATAATCAGGAGATAAATGAGGGTAAATGTAATGTTGCTTTTATTACGAATTTTAACTCTATGACCATGCAAATCAAAAAAATTATCAAAAAACACTGGGCAATTTTATCAGGTGACCCTATTTTGGGGGTCCACATTTCGAAGTTTCCTAAATTCATCTATAGAAAAGCAAAAAACTTGAAAAATACCTTGTCCCCTAGAGATATTAATGTTAAGGTTGCTAGGGTTGGAGAAAACATGTGGTTTAGCAGTATACGTATTGGAAACTTCAAGTGTGGAAAATGCTCAGTGTGTAAGTATTTGCATGCTGATAATAAAACTTTTATCTGTAAAAAAACTGGAGAAGTCTTTGAGGTTTCAGATTTTATTTATTGTAACTCTGACCATATAGTTTACTTAATCGAGTGTCCATGCGGCCTGCATTATGTGGGGCGCACTAAACGTCCACTTAAGGTGCGCATTCAAGAACATATTAGGAATATTCGAAATGGTCTTATTAATCATAGTCTTTCCAAACACTATACTCTACACCACAATAAAGACCCATCTTCATTGCTCTTTAAGGGTATTAAGCATGTCCCTAGAAACAGAAGGGGTGGAGATAGGGTGAAGGAATTGTCGGTACAGGAGACCTTCTGGATACATAAATTGAGAACTTTGCATCCAGAAGGTCTAAACGAGGATATTGATATCTGGTCCCTCTACTAATCCCCAGGAATACAAGGGGGTAGGGGAAAATGGGGGGTTTATTAACCCAATTCCCCCCCCCCCAAAGCTTTTAGTTAATCTTTATTTTTTATTTATTTTTTAAAAACTAGGCGATCTATTGCTGCTTTTTTATTATGTTCTTATGGTTCGTGCTTCTTTTTCAATAATTCTATATGCTAGTTGCACTTTATTACTTAGGTGTACTTTCAGCTGCTTATAAGTATTGTTTTTAACACTTTTTTCTTTATTTTAGAGCCATTGTCCGATTGTTGCTTATTAATATATTTTTGCTTGTTTAATAAAGTTTATTTTGTTGTCAATGGTTGCCCGTAGCAACGTGTTTGTGGCTGTGACCCATGCAGTTATTTGACTCCTCCCCGCTTCTTCTGGATGGGCCAAAATCTTCAATTGATGGGCCTATCAGCTGGAGGCGTGGGGTATTTAAATTCTACATCGATTTCAGACCAATTATCCCTGATGAAGAGACCGTTAAGGTTTTGAAACGCGTTGGAAAAAGTATTTTATTGTTCTATGAACTCTGGACTCTGCACTACCCCGCTGCGGGCTCATATGGTGTCTGGGAAGACCGCGACGCGCTGCCGCTCCTGAGTGATGTCACGAACCCGGAAGGCCGGACCAGAGAGCTGAACAGCGTGTGCTGTGTGGCTGCAGAGATTGCCTGACTTGAGGACACTGCCTGTATTACGAGCTTTGCTGGACTGCATCCGATCGTGCTGGAAATCATCCAGGACACAGTTTGAGATCGAGTGACTGTGACAGGAGGACCGGTGTGTGTTTACACTGAAGACATCTTCACTACCGTTCCGATTGGTGCATGGGTAACACTAACCCCTGACATGCTTGTTTATTTCTGTTTTAATGTACGCCTAATACTTACCTTATTTGTGGGTTCACATTATAATTTTTAATGCACTATGAGCGTTGTGCGCTGTGTTTTTTGTGTATTACATTCTGAATACATGCCTTAAACTTGCCTTAAACTAGCCCCAGCATTTCTGCATTGATTAATGGCCCATCAGATTAACAGCGGGGGTCCCTGTCAGTCACATTCAAACTGAATGGGACTGCCAGGGACCCCTTCTGTGTTAATCATATGGGTCTTTAGTCAATGCAGAAAAGCCTTAAACTTGCCTTAACAAGCCCAGAACATTCCCAGCACATACCCAGAATGTAACAAGGCTAGTTTAAGGCAACCTTTAGAATAGTCGTGGTCTCGTCTGTACATCTCTTTAATATGTAGCCCCCTCTTTTTAAAGGGACCAAAAGTAATTGGACAATTGACTCAAAAGCTGTTTCATGGACAGGTGTGGGCTATTCCTTCGTTATTTCATCATCAATTAAGCAGGTAAAAGTCTGGAGTTGATTCCAGGTAATGCATTCACATTTGGAGGCTGTTGCTGTGAACCCACAACATGCGTCAAAGGAGCTCTCAATGCAAATGAAACAGGGCATCCTTAGACTGCAAAAAAAAAATGCATCAGAGAGATAGCAGGAACATTAGGAGTGGCCAAATCAACAGTTTGTTACATTCTGAGAAAAAAAGAACGCACTGGTGAGCTCTGCAACATAAAAAGGCCTGGACGTCCACGGAAGACAACAGTGGTGGATGATCGTAGGATCCTTTCCATGGTAAAGAAAAACCACTTCAAAATATCCAGCCAAGTGAAGAACACTCTCCATGAAGTAGGCATATCATTATCCAAGTCTACCATAAAGAGAATAATTCATGTGAGCAAATACTGATGCAGCGGCCGTTATTCGAACACATCACGACGCCGATTTTGAGTTCTCTGCTGTTCCCCACGCAGCATGAACGCGGCCAATCGCCCCAGGCCCCCGCGCTTATCGCGGATGTTTTGTTTGAATTTCATGGATTCTGTTTCTTCGTTTGCAATAAAATGGATGAATTGTAATGTGTACAGTACTGTGCTACTGTGCTACTGTGTCAATTTCATGTTTTTAAAAGCCAGAACACTAAAATTCATTTTTCTGCATTCGCTGCACTTGCATCTTAGTGCGGGATGGCTGGAATTCATCCCGTGGTTTCAAATCGGGATTCCGATGTACATGACACGCGAAGTGTTCGAATAATGGCCGCTGCATAAGTACAGAGGCTTCACCACAAGAATATGTCCAGTATACTTTTTATCAATGTAAGCATACACCTATAAGGTTTTTTATAGATTAAAAGTTGTTTTTTATGGTACACACCATGTTTGGCTTTCCATTTTCTCCTATCTATACGGCTGCCATTATACCATTCTGAGGGATATCCCACTACACCCAAGAATCCTGAGATACAGAGGAAGAGAAGATCCATACTTATATACTACACTATCCACCACCTACCCAAGTTTGGGGTTACATGCCTGTTTATTTCAGTAAGAATGTGAGTTCTGAATCTATAGAAATCTACTGATTTGGAGATACATTTTAAGAGACTGTGTTGCACTATTGTATCCATTTTTATTTTCACATATTCACCATTGAACAAGTTGCTCTCCCCTTCAATTTCCACACGTTAAGAATAGAAAGGCCAGATTACATTTTCCAAACAATATCTAAAAATGCCAGCCCAGTTCTGGAACAGCATTCTTTGGACAGATGAAACTAAGATCAACCTGTACCAGAATGTTGGGAAGAAAAAAGTATGGAGAAGGCTTGGAACGGCTCAAGATCCAAAGCATACCACATCATCTGTAAAACACGGTGGAGGTAGTGTGATGGCATGGGCATGCATGGCTTACAATGGCACTGGGTCACTAGTGTTTATTGATGATGTGACAGAAGACAGAAGCAGCCGGATGAATTCTGAAGTGTATACGGATATATTGTCTGCTCAGATTCAGCCAAATTCAGTGAAGTTGATTTTACGGCTCTTCACTTTACAGATGGACAATGACCCGAAACATACTGCAAAAGCAACCCAGGAGTGTTTTAAGGCAAAGAAGTGGAATATTCGGCAATGGCCGAGTCAATCACCTGATCTCAACCCGATCGAGCATGCATTTCACTTGCTGAAGACAAAACTTAAGGCAGAAAGACCCACGAACAAACAACAACTGAAGACAGCTGCAGTAAAGGCCTGGCAAAGCATCACAAAGGAGGAACCCCAGCGTTTGGTGATGTCCATGCGTTCCAGACTTCAAGCAGTCATTGCCTGCTAAGGATTCTCGACAAAGTATTAAAAATGAACATTTTATTTATGATTGTGTTAGTTTGTCCAATTACATTTGAGCCCCTGAAATAAGGGGCCTGTGTATGAAAATGGTTGCAAATCCTAAACGTTTCATACAATATTTTTATTCAACCCCTTGAATTAAAGCTGAAAGTCTGCACTTTTATTGCATCTCGGTTGTTTCATTTCAAATCCATTGTGGTGGCGTACAGAGCCAAAATTATGAAAATGGTGTCAGTGTTCAATTATTTCCAGACCTAACAGTATTCCCTCACCTGCTGTCTCTGTAAGTTCCCAATCAAACCTCTTAGATTGCTAGCTCTTTGAGGCAGGGATTTCCTTTCCTATTGTCTGATTTTGCTGCACTTATTGCATTATTATAATTCCCTGTACTGTATTCTTTGTGATGCGCTGAGTACACTTTTGGCGCTACATAAATAAAGACTTTGGGGGCTATGCACTAAGCTCAATGGCTTTGCGTTCTGATTTGGCAAAAAAGCAGGTTCATTAAAAAGTGAAGCTGGGGACGCGATGCACTAAGGCCTTGAGGCCATTTTTTAACGTACCTGTTCAAAATAGCTCAAAACAGCCACAGCGTACGAGTTGCTTTTTTCCCCCCTGCTAGCGTTCTGAACCTCTCCGTTCGGTAGCTGATAGAAAAAAAAGCCGCCTGTAACATTTGCATGGAGATTTGCTATCTCCATGAAAGACTGTTACAGGCGATCCTACACTAAATAAATATATTTTAATAATAGTGTACATGAGCAGGGGGTCTCCCGAGCTGAACCGCATTGGTTTCAGGTCCGAGGACCCCCTACTTCAGGAGATACAGGCCCCGTAGTCTGCAGGGAAGAACCGGTGGTCCCACATCCGTGGGGGCACCGCGGACCCGTAGGTGCGGGGATGAAGCGGTGGTCCCACATCCGTCGGGGCACCGCAGACCCATAGTGAGCACTCGTGAGTTCCCCAGACCCCCGTTAGAACCATCCGAGGCCCCGCAGACACATGTGGGTCTGACCCGGGGCTCCCAGACATCCGCGGGCCTACCGTGGGGACCCAATTGTGGCCCACGGTGACCCAAGGAGACAACATGGGGGCCATGGCACTTGGCGGGACCCACCAACGGGCCTCCAGAACCTGTGTGAAACAAGTTGCTGGTAACCAGTAGGTCTGTCAGGTGACCCGCCAGCCCGCCGGGGACTCGCGTGTGGCTGGGGTATGAACCCTGTATGTAAAAGAATAAATCATGTATTTATGGGGGAGCACAGGGGGTGGGTTATGTATTTAATAAATAGAATGATGTTTAATGTGGGGCTGTGTTTTGTTTTTATTGTGGGTACTGGGGGTGGGGGGAGGGGGTATTTGCCCCAAGGGTATGTGGGTAGGCCTCCCTTGTGGGTAGTGGGTGAGGGTGGTTAGGCCTCACGGTGTGGGGGGTTAGTGTGGGAGGGTATGTAGGCCTCCCGAGTGGTGGGTGGGTTAACCCCTTAATGACTGTAGCGGTTAATAACCGCTATGGTGATTATGGGGTTAGGGGACATTACATTGGATATTGTAATTGTTGTGCATGTTTTGCAGCACCGTATGGGCATGGGCAGAATGAAGATGAGGATGAAGACGGCCTTCATCGTGGGTGCCTGTAAAAGGTAAGTGTAATATGTTTTGACTGTAATTATTGAATGTTATATGTATTTAAAATGGCCAAATGCATTATTATCCATATTTGGATAATAGTAATTTTGGCCATTACTGTATAGTATGTGTTAGCGGATGTATTTAGTTAGAATTGTTGTTTTTTATTTTTGGAGGTGCAACATTGGTACCGCAGGCACGCGGGGACCCCGGGACGGCCGCGGGGAGCCCCGGACTCCCTTGGGGACCCCCGCTTGGTTAGCCGGGGACCCCTGGACCCTCGCGGGGTCAGCCAGGGACACCCGCGTGACCCCTGGGCTCCGTCGGGACCCCCGTGGGGTCAGCCGGGGACACCCGCCGGCCTGCTGTATGGGTTTTGCGCATGCAAAAATAAAAAGCAAGAATTTTTTCAAAGTCCAGATTTCTTTGCGTCTACTCTGACCAGACGTGTTCTAATCAACGCAACTTTCACGTTTGCTAAGGTTGCGTTGCGTAGTGCATCCCGCTTAAGGGCAGAATTTCACGCAAACAGGGCTGCGATCGAGCAAAGTTGGACTTAGAAAAAATCCCTGAAAAAAGTCATTTTTAGAGCGCAAAGTGTCTGTTTGCGTTGCTTAGTGCATCGTGTTCAGCCAAAAATCACGATCGAAGAGCACTTTGCGGTCTAAAAGTGACTTATCGGAGCTTAGTGCATAGCCCCCATACAATACAAACAACCTTAGCCAACCAGAAAAAGTTCAATTTATTACAACTCTCTGTTGTCTATATTTCAATCCAGGTGCAAATATGTTTACTGAGTCCAATTTGCTTTATTTTGAACACATCTCTTGTGTGAAACCGTATCAAAAGCCTTGGCAAATCTATATAGACCACCTCAACTGCATTACCCTGATCTAAATTTCTACTTACATCTTCAAAGAAACAAATAAAGTTAGTTTGTTACGACCTATCCTTCATAAATCCACGCTGACTATTACCAATAATTTTATTTTCTATTAGGTATTCCTGAATATTATCCCATATTAAACATTCAAGTAGCTTCCCCACTATTGAAGTCAGGCACTATTGAAGTCAGGCGTACAGGTCTGTAATTCCCCAGTTGTGATCCAGCTCCCTTTTTAACCTTTCAAATATAGGCACCACATCTGCTTTACACCAATCTTGTGGTACTGAGCCTTGGGAAATGGTTTGGCTATTACTGAACTTAACTCCTTTAGAACTCTTGGATGTATGCCATCGAGGCCAGGTGCCTTATTTACTTACATTTTTTCAAGCCGCCTATGAACTTCTTGCTCTTTTAACCAATTGCTCATTAATATGGAGATTGCGGCTTCCTCCTGCAGCACTACTATTGAAAAACAAACAAACTAACTAAGAACATATAATAAGCGCTTACTCTACAAGTACTATACCATTAGGGTAAACAAGTACCTACCTGTAATACACTAATAGTAAAAAATCTGCTTTTTCCTTATCTCCAATAATCTGCCTGCCCATCTCACACTGAAGTTTTTTTGGTATTAAGGTACTTAAAGAACTTTTTAGGGTTGATCTTACTTTCTATTACAATCTTTTTATCATTATCCATTTGTGCTGATTTGATTGCCATTTTGCAATTTTTATTAAATTCCTTATAATTCTGATATGTTGCCTCCGTCCCTTCGGACTTAAAGAATCTAAGCGTCTGCCTCTTCTTTTCCATTTCCTCCCTTACCTGTTTATTTAGCTACATTGGTTATGACTTATTTCATTTATACTTATTTCCAAAGGTTATACACTGACAAGTGTGCTTCCATGTTATGATCACTGTTACCCAAATGTTCCAGGAATTGAATATTTTCTATTACTTCTACATTGTTTGATATTGCCAAATCAAGTATTGCCCCTCTCCTGGTTGGTTCCTTAACAATTTGGGTCATATAATTGTCCTAAAGCGCCCACAAAAACCTGTTTACTTTTGTTGTAATGCTAATCTCATTGCCCCAGTCTATGTCTGGATAATTAAAATCACCCATTATGCAAACATGACCTAGTTTTGATGCCTTTTCCATTTGCAAATGTATTTTAGTTTCCTCAATCTCACAGATATTTGGTGGTATATACTGTAGCATATCCCTACAAAATTGTTCTTTGTACTTTTACCTCTACTGCCACTTTCATCCACAAGGTCTCTACATTTTCACCATTCCCTTCATAAACATCTCCCTTTATAATAGGTTTTTGATCTAGTTTAACATATAAGCATACTCCACCTCCTCTTCTGTTTGCTCGATACTTCGTAAAAAGGGAATAACGGTCTAAATTAACTGCCCAGTGTAGGTTAACTTACATCCTGGCTACCTTCCCCTACCTTAGTACCAGCCTCAACCTGATTATACCTTTATGGCTTTGTTTGGCTACCTGTCCTAATATCATCAGCAGGGACCAAACAGCTCTGACAGCTTATTTCTGACTAGATGATAGACTTGAGCGGCTACGCACAGTGCACACCTGATTTTCGTTCATCTCCACCTGAATGGCATGATTTATAATGAAGGTAAATATAACCCACTGTACATTAGTACATGTATACATAGTAACTGTAATTTACAATGACACCATACTGTACTCTACTGTATGCGTGCCATAGCCCATTCACGCATGCGCACTTTGGTGTAAATCCACGCATGTGTACTACAGTACACTGTACTTGTATATATAAACATCATAGCGTTTTTTCCCCAGAAATGAAAGCGTCAAATCGACAGCACAGCCAGAAGATGATGTTGATGGAAGTCGAAAACCACTATGTTTTAAATTTATACAGTATTACCAGCTTTACTATTCTAAAAATGTGATATTCATATTCATGTTTCTTAACCTTCACGGTACTTTCTAAATGCTTTTATTTCACGCTTGTTTGGCACAGCAGATACTGTATGTGTGTCCGGGTCTCCTAGACATCCTCCTCCCAGCCATAGTTCCTTTTTCTGTCCACCGGGTGTGCTGCTGCTTTCTGTCTGTTCTGGGGTTTGCCTGTCTGTCTGTCTCCTTGTTTCTTCTGTTCTGTCCTTATAGTTCCTGCTTCCTGTTTCTCCTTGCCTTTGTTTTGTGTCAGACTCCATGCCCATGCTTCTGTCTCTGATCTGTTCCTGTACCAGTACTTTTCTGTATTTGAGTTCTGTTCATAATAAAGGCCCTTGCTGGTAATCTGGCTTGTCCCTGTTTTTACCCTGATCCCCTGTCACTGTCCCTGGCCCCCGGTCTCAGTTCCTGCTCCCCTACCCTGCTCCTGCCTTCCTGTTGCCAAACTCTGCTTGTGAACCCGATTTTCCCACTTGCTGTCTGCCTCCGACCTCTGTATGTGACCCTGATGTTCCTGCTTGCTGCCTGTCTCCGACCTCTGCGTGTGACCCCGATGTTCCTGCTAGCCACCTACCACCGACCTCAGCCCTTGACCCCAACTCTCCTTGACTACTCCCCGCTGTTCCAGCCACCGAGGTCCTACCCGCTCCAGGAGTCTCCCTCGTGACAATGAGATAGATAGATTTATGTTATCACCGTTAATAAAATTTCACACAAAGTTTAATGCTTTGGTTTCAAGTTTAGATAAATGAGCTATCGCGGTCAGCTGAGAAATTCCGCTTCCTGGTTATTGACATGCCGGGCTGTTTTTATATTCAATATACATGCTTACTATAGATATAATGAAATATTATACACACACACACACACTCACAGTCTCAGTCAGTGATCACTTTTACTAACATTTCAAACATATCAGCAGTAGACAGCATGACAAGATTTCATGGGTGTTACATGCTGAGAAATACACTTGATATTGACTTTGCGGAAGGTGTGAAATGGGGTTTTCATTTTATTGGAAAAAACAAAGTACTTTAGTCGCACCTCCCTCCCCCCACCTCGCCACTATCAACAGCTTCATTACTGTAGCTCCCACCGGCACATAGGAACTTCCCAATCAAATGTTTCATGCTTTGGCTGGAAGCAGAGAAATTCCACTTCCTGTTTAATGACACACAGGGCTGTTTTTCTCTAAATAAGGAGAGAATACAGTGTGGGACTTAGAAAAAAATATACTAATGTGATGTATACTGTATTTGTCATATTTCACCAAATTTAAACATTAAAAATCTCCAAATTTGTATTTGTCAATTAAATTGCATAACATAGTATACAGTATATTTGCTGTGCAATTTATGATAGATAACTGAAAACTGAAAAACTGAACAATCTCATCTCATCTTGTCATTGAGAGAGGGGGGATTAGGCCAAGCTATTGACTGTTATTATACACAAAGGACAATAGGCTAGGACAGGGGTGGTCTGCAACCTTTTAAGGAAGAAGAGCCATTTTATAAAAAATGTCATTGTCCAAAATATTCAGAGAGCTGCAACACATGCATGAATATTAATCCCCCACAAACACATACATATACTGTACACACACTAATAGGTATATACTGTATATGCATTAACATATGACAAACTGAATTAAATTAAAATTAGTGAATTAGTGAAAATAAAAAAAATGCAGCTCACAAGAATAAGTCCCTTTATTTTGATTTTTATACATTGTTTTCATGTGCAAAACAATTATTCGTTTTCAAATACATACATACACATTCACTCCACCCCCAAATACATGCACACACCACGCCCCCAATAAATGCACACACACAACCCTCCCCCCAAATACACACACACTATACAACCACGCCAAATACACACACACATTACCCTCCCGAAATACACACACTCGCACTCTCTCCCTTTCTGTGCTGCCCTTGGCTGTGGGGGCAGAAGGGGGAGCAGGCCTTTGCAGGAGGCATGCCAGCAGCTGGCGAGATTTCCTGGTGACAAATAGAGGCCTGACTTGTGCCAGCTAGCCCCCCCATGCAGCCAAGAATAGCACAGGTGGCTTTCTGTGGAAGAGAATAAAGGAAATGGAGGGATTACTGCAGGATTAATGTAGGGCTCTAATGATTACGTAACATCCACACAAAATATCTAAGCTTTTAGATACCTACAGATACAAATGCCGGTTTTAGACCACTTGCCTTGGAAAATCTGTGGCAATCTCGCAGTAACTCGTGAGATGGTCCAGAGCAGGCTGAAATGGCCCATCAGATTTACAAAGCGGGGTCCCGGTGTTTCAATGAGACTCGCAGCCCAGTATGAATCACACAGCATGTGTCCTATTCAAATGCACGGACCCCCGCTGTGTTAATCTGATGGACCATTAGTCTGGCTGCAGAAATCCCACAGCGTTACTGCGAGATAGCCACAGATTTTCCATGGCAAATGATCTAAAACTGGCAGCTGCAGCTGTAATAGGTAATACACAGATAAATACCGTAATATCAGAAAATGTACCGTACTTACCTTTCTACAGGCCTGTCGCAAGAACGTTATGCTCTAACAGAACGGCAAAAAACACTGCTAATGGGATTTATATAGTTGTTGCATCTTGCTACAGTAAGAGTGCTTCTCCAGAAACTATGAATTCCCGTTACAAGTTAATCCTTGTTGGCAGGCTTGACAAATTTTCATAGGTGATGTTTCATCTCGTGCCACACCAGTTCTATAGGGTTTGAATCGGGGGATCTGCAACATCAGGGCCAAAAAATGTCAAATTAATAGCAAAGATCAATACAGTGGAAAACGAGAAACACTTACAATACAGCACTTACTCTGGCGGGGTTCTGACCCAGTTGATTCCGCTTGCCTGAAAATAAGGAGCAGAGGCACAATATTTTGAGTCATTATCCTGGAAGAAACGGTGACCAGATGGGAAATCACACCTAATGTATGCAGCAATAGGGCCGATAATGTGTTCTTGGAATAACAATTTATCAATTATTCCTGGACAGAGACAAGAAAAAAGCCCATAAATGTACATTATAGCATATAGTACATTCATACAGTGCAGAAAATTACACTACAGTCTTCTCTTACTGGTTGTACATTCCTGCTTAATTTCAGCAATGCTTTACAGCACTGTCTAATACTCACATACTGTACTGTACAATACAGTATGGTCATTGCAACATTAAAAGTAGACACAGAACGGTACATTAGAATTAGTGTTTTGTCTAATGAAATTAACAATTATCAAACGGAAAAACAGGGACTTATGTCAAATATTATAATGGGCCCTGGTCCAAGTCTAGAGATAGAACCCCACACATGGATCTTGAGTGGGTTCTTGGGCCGAGGCCTCAGGGCTAGACTTTTTTTATGCAAAAAGCAAAAGTGGTCAATCTTTCTAGGGCGTCTGATGTCTCATCTGAAAATATGACATTCTGAAAAGTTTTGCCACTATCGATCCATGCAAGTGTTTGGGCTACTCTTTTAATCCCTTTGGGCTCCCTTATCATTGGAAACACTGTATTGACAAGATAGAATTTTACAGGTACAGTAAGAAAGGAATATGTCCTCTGCACGTTTACTCAAGTACAGATGTTAAGCATGGAAAGGATAAATACAAAGAGGGACAACGGTATACAGTGTATTAATATCTATCCTATTTAGACTCTCTAAGTTATACTTGTACACTTACAGATGGGTGTGGTTTTCAATTTATAAATTCATTTCCACTGGGTGTTTCAGAGGTTAAAATAGAGGAGTCTAGGTATCACCTTATTCAGGCTTCTTGACTTATTGCATAGAGAGGATATAATTGCACGTTAAATTTATTACACTAGACAGGGTTAGAGCAATATTGCACTTACAGAAAGCACTTGATAAATCTGCAATTGTGGATAGCTTCCCATCATTTGGTAATGTACTCCTTGCCCTCTTATAATGGTCCTACTCACAGTTCAGACTTCACGGAATCCAATCAATCTTTTCCCCTTCACCTTCACACATCCGTTGGGCCTGTCTCCTCAGATTCCTTTGCAGGGGAAGACACGTCGCCTATCCTTTCTTCATCTACCTGGCGCACGGACAGGAGGTAGCCAGGACGAGATCTGTTTGTAGCGGTGTCTTCCGGGTCGCGCTCTTGTCCACGTGCTGGTACCCATGGGGCTGATGGCTAGGCAAAGGGGGATCCACACATCACGAGTGCTACGGTGGCTTGTAAATTACAAGCCAACACGTTTCGCAACTGCTTCATCAAGGATAGCACTTGTGCAAAAACACTATAGCATTATACAGTGTTACAGTAAAACAATTTACCTTGCATAGCCATACAGTACTTCCAGTCCAATTTGTGTCTAATTACAGATGCAGTGCCATTATCTGACCATTTATCAAGTTGCAAAGTGCAATATATCGCGTGATGGTATGAGATGGTCCACTTGAGACTAAATGGACCATAAGATTAACACTGCAGGAGTCCCTGCTCTGCTAATCCTACCGGGTTGTACCTGTCTGTAAGAGACACAGAACAAAGAAAATGAAACCGGGCGCTTCTAATAGTGAAATAACTGAAGAAAATTAGTGATGAAAAATAAACGATAACAGTAAACCTAAGAATATATATATATATATATATATATATATATATATAGTGAATAAATAACCTTCACCAAAAAACGTAATCCATAAATATTAAATGTGAAATACAAGTAAATACAGCAGCTCTACACCCTTTAAAGGACTGTCCAGGTCCAATTGAGAGAACATTGAGGAGGGACAGTGAGATGAAAGAAGAGCAGATAAAATTTCTGATTGACTCTATGATTGACTCTATGATTTTCATTCTCGAAAAAAAATACTTTTGGTTCAACGATTGGCTCTGTGATGTAGTTCTTGCTCGAAGCGTCACAGTTTTTCTTGGCCATATACAGCCACAGCCTCTGAAATCTACCATCAATCCGAAGAGTAGGTAGCACAGTAGCAGCGAGATAGGCACTCTGTAACTGATAGTGGCAAAGTCTCTGCAGGAGACAGCAATAAACAAACAAATGTCCAAAACTGAGTCAAGAAAGGCTCAAATGAGCAGTGCGACTACAAATGTTAGCATTGACACTACAGCATTGATCCAATGGGTTTAGTGACTTCATCAGCCTTTTTTGGAGTCAGTTTGGGACATTTGTTTGTTTATTGTTGTCTCCTGCAGAGACTTTGCCACTATCAGTTACGGAGCGCCTATCACACTGCTACTGTGCTACCTCCTCTTAGGACTGAGGGGAGATCCCTGAGGCTGTGGTTTTATATGGTAGAGGAGAGCTGTGATGCTTTGAGCAAGAACTACAACAGAGAGCAATCAGCTGAGAGGGATATCCCTCTCTCGAGCAGACTGTCCCTCCCTTCTCCCTGCTGTGGCAGTGGGCATCTGAGCAGTGGAGGACACCGTTAGCAGAGGGGTTTCTGAAGTAAGCAGGGCGGTGGATGGTGAGCTTCTCCAGGAGAGTTTCTTTCTGGATTTTGGAGGTACAGAGGTGTGGAGGATACGACCAGTATATTACAAGAGGATGACCGGTGCCACTAAGAGAGGGCAACCATTGAGCATCCTGGAAATCCAATAACAGATGGGGAGAGTCTTTGTGCCGTCTGGGATTATGGTTTGTATACCTAAATGCTTGTTTTTTAATTCTTTATTTTATGTGCATATCTCACCAATTTATATTTATTCAATACAGCTGCCAGTTTTAGACCATTTGCCATGGAAAATCTGTGGCTATCTCGCAGTAACGCTGCGAGATTTCTGCAGCCAGACAAATGGCCCAACGGATTCACATAGCGTGGGTCCCTGCCTTTGTATGGGACTACACTGTGTGAATCTACCGGGCTGCAAGTAATATTCAAATGCAGGGAGCCCCGCTGTGTAAATCCAATGGGCCATTTCAGCCTGCTCTGGATCATCTGATGAGTTACGGTGAGAGAGTCACATATTTTCCAAGGCAAGTGGTCTCAAACCGGCAGCTGCACCTGTACATATAAAATGACTACACTGCTTTAAACAATGATGAAATAAAGGGATAAACCTCAACCAGTGTGTGCAGCTCCTACCATTCCCCAGCAAGTAAACTGATGGTGCTGAGCTTAGGGAAAAGGTTACTGGAGTGACCCCTTTGCCACAGTCCACAGTCTCTCAATTCTCCCCTCCTTCTCTCATCTCCTTACACCTCCTCCTCTTCTACTCTCCCTCTCCTCTTCACCATAGTAACAAAACAATAAAGTAACAATACAATGTAAAAAAGATGGGAGGTGTGCCGAGCACGCGAATTCTAAGTTAAATTCCTTTGTGTTTTGTTACTGAAATATTAATTATACTCTCAAAAGTATTTCATTCAATCAAAAACATCAAAATCAAAACACTATTGCACTGACAAAACACAAAGAAGTTTCACTTACAACGCACGTTCAACGCACTCCTCCTATTTTTGATTTTTAAAGATGAAAATATAAGAACAGTACTGTATATTACCTAGCAGTATTGATGGATGAACACATCCAAACATGCCCAAACATGTTTTTTTATCATCATAATTTGTATGTTCATTCATGTTTTGCAGGTATAGTGATACCTGCAAAACATGAATGAACATAAAAATTAATCAATGACTATAATATACATTTTTGCTTTTTAAAAATACCATACAGTACAGCAGGGGTGCGCAAACCTTTCCCTGTGTGCACCCCTGCCTTCTCTCCTCGGCGCATTGTGCCCCCCCCCCCAGCCCACCTGCAATGATGCGTGAGGTCATGAGATGTCACATTGCCATGGTTGGGCATCATTTGTTTGTTGTATTTTTTTCATTAGACAAAATACTAAATGTAAGGTACAGTATGCAAATGTTGCACTTTCCATGTACTGTATAACACTGTTCGACAGTGCTGTATAATTAGGCAAAATAGTAAATGTACAGTATCTTAATGTGGCCCTGTCACTGTATAACAGTGTTATCCAGTAATGTAAATGTATCTTTTGTGACCCTGTCTACGTGTTAGCCAGTAATTTTCATGTGTCTGAATGTTACCCTTTTCCATAACAGTGTTACATTTATTTTGGCCAGGAATTATGGATAAAGGTTTTTCCCAAGAGTCCATCATAACTCCGATAGCACCTTACATTAGATGAAATCCTATCTGGTCACCGGTTCTTCCAGGATAATGACCTCTGCTGCATTTATCTAAGAATGTGGACTCAACTGGGTCAAAACACTGCCAGAGTATTTTAACTGTTTAAAGCAGTAGTACTGTATACTATTAACAGCTGTGTGTGCTTTTTTTCTTGCCAAAAACCATAGTCTTTGTTTATACATTAGTAGATCCTCCAATTAGAACCCCATAGAACTGATACATGCTATGAAACATAACCTTAGAAAATATGTACAGTATGTCAAGCCAGCGATGAAATAAAACCTTCACAAGGTCTTCCATAGTTACGGGGACAAGACTCTAAATATCCAAACATGCAATAATTATATAAATCATACAGATACACTGGCGACACACTTTATTCGAGCTTGGCTAGTCCCACGATTTCGGGTATACCCGGGTGTATTGAGGTTTGTGACTGTTTTCTGCCCGAGTGCATTGAGTTATTTTCCAAGCAGGGATTGAAGCATTTTATTCCCGCTGGCTGCAATACTGCACAGTATATATATATATACTGCATTACAATTCATGAATTTATGCCATCTGGTAGACACGCGAAGCATTGCAGCCTATTAAATCCTAATCATTATCATTTAACAGATCAGCCGCCCATCAGCCAGGCATGAACCCAGGCTGGGAAGGCAAATGCAACGGGGCTTGTCAGAGGTGAGGAGTGGCGCATTCCAGGTATCTGCCAGGTACATACCGGGTATTTGCTCGAATAAAGTGTGTCGGTGCAGTATAGCATCTTCTATCTATCAGCAGCTGCAACACATGGGATGGTAAACTGTGGACCAAAGTCTATCATTCGTGGCACAGTGCTTGGCAGGGGGGAATCGCTCATCAGGATTAACACAGTGAGCAATCCTACCAAGCTGCATCAGTCTGTAAGAAACGTGCAGTGAGAGTAGATAGGATCAATCCCTCTCTCTGTGCACCTCTTAAAGGCCATCGTGTGGCTTTAATTTTATTTTAATAGCATATTATTGACGCAGGGGTCTCTGGAGCCTGTTAGAAGTGCACAGGGAGAGGGACTAATTCAGTCTCACTCAGTGCGCATCTCTTACAGACAGGCTCAGCCTGGTAGGATTCACTCAGCGTGAGTTCCATTCAGATGCAGGGACCCATCCGTAATAATCCCGATGGACCATTAAGTCTCTGCACTGAGACTCACGAGCATACACAAGGCCCCTCTCATGTTGTTGCTGCCGGCAGGAAGTGCGCACCACAACATCTGGCGCAGGCCAACGTCAAAGAGATGCACGGTGTGGGACAGTTTAGGAGGCACGCCAGCAGCTGGGGAGATGCCTGGTGGCAATAAGAGGCCATACCAGCTATTGCCAGGCCCCCTGAAGCCACCGGCAGAAAAGTGAAGTAGAGAGGCAACAGCTGGGGAACGGCGACCAGAGGAAAGAGGAGAGTCGCATGTAGGTGCGGAAAGAGCCACAGGTTGTCTACCCCTGACCCCTGCCAACCCCTAGGTGTATCACCCAATAGGAAATTAAATTTGAGACGTTGCAGCCAGAGGGGAAGAGGGGGAGGGCTGAGTTTTTTGACAAATAAGAGCCAAAGATAGAATGAATAAAAATAAGTCTTTGGCAGCCCAGGTTATTCGTTAAGGCTTGAAAGAAGCAAAGTGGGAAAGGGAGGATGGCTTTGTATAGTCTATGCAAACAGTAAATTCTCTCGTAGCCCCAGCATAAATGTGAACACAGAAAACGGTGATACAGTATTTCACAAGAAAAGAGTCAGTGTGTGTTTGCAATGTGTTGCATTTTATTAAAGTATATCAATGTAGTGTATACAATGCATGTATCACTATGGGCCAACTTTGTTTAAAATAAAAACACATCAAATTATAAAAAAAATTGCTCAATCCCATGTTTCACAGTATCACAAGGAGTCAATGTGTATAGCGTATACAATGCTTTTATTGTAGTCACACCTTAAATCATTGAATGCACATAGTATAAAAAAGTAAAGGATAAAATTAAAAGTATCAGATATAGTTTAAAAGTGTTCACATAATAATGGTTTCAGACTTCCATCGACATCTTCTTCTGGCTATCGATTTGACATTTTGATTTCAGTAAAACAATTGTGAAATAATTTACTGTACACTATTAATAAACAATCAGGAACTGATTAAAGTATAGAGCACATGTGCATATTTAACATATTTAATGTGTGCTCATGCGTGAATGTACACTAATATGCGCATGCGTAAATGTAGCTATAGCACACATATGTGTGTCATTGGGAATGACTGTTAAATTTAACTTGATTATAAACTTCAAACATTGGGGGGCAGTGACCCACTGTTGATGACAGGGGTGTGATGCTCAAATCGATCATAAATTTGAGATACAGGTTCATTTCACTGGTAGAGTTGGTTGGTCCATGCTGGCAACTATATTGGAACAGGTAGCCAGAGGGAGACAAAAAATCAGGTCTAGGCAGGTTCTCAGGTTAGGGCAGGTAGCTGGGATGTAGGTTCCTCTGGTTTTCAATGTCGGTTTTCCCATACTGGTAATGGTATTAGTATTGAGGCAGGCACTCAGGTTGGAGCTAAAAACCAGATGGTGGCAGATTGTAGGGACCAGCTCAGGAAGTTCTATTATTCAATCTCTTGGTCCACATGGAGGTGGTCAAATAAAATAATCATTCAATCTTAAGTTGTGTGTTATAGAATTCCTGCACACTTCCTGGTTTGGTAAATATTTGTAATATTCATACTTGTCAAGGATATACTCATAGATCTCAGATAGAGTGCCTCTCTTATATTGAATTGCAGAATTCATCAAATATGCATAGCTACAAGCTGGTATTTTGCTGCATGGATTTGCCATCATGTTCCTTACTGTACATCCATTGTATCTCCAACTAAAGCACCTGCTTCAGACATTGAACTGCACGGTACCATTCAGAGTTCCATAGGTAAACATATTCAGTGTGCCACCTGCTGGACATGCACTAAACTGCAACACAAATAATTCCATCTGACCACGAACAAAGTCCAAACGGCACAATTGTGACACACCGCGGCACAGTGGTGCTTGCTACACTGACTGACAGAGGAGGACATTTGGAATATCATGGGACACATACTGTATGAAGCTGACTACATCTATATAAAGAGCCCTGAGACTTTTAAGCAAATATAATTCAACTCAATATTCAAATACAAAGACTATGAAACTATAATTAAATAATTCTTCTGAATTTTATAAAATGACAAAAAAGTTGTTCATTTTATCTTGGTAAGATAATGTATTTTTTCTTATAATATTTTCAAACAACGCGTTTTTATCTTTAGTATGCACATAAAACTTCATGAATTGGGTTGGTCCACTGGGCCTTTAAATGTAAGGTAATTTATTATCCTTTTTATTAGGTATTTTGTAATGATCTTGTTGTCAACCCAAGGGATTTTTTACATTCCATGTATGATTAGTTGTGTCAAAAAAAGTAATTAGAACACAATTAATGTTAAAGATGAACTACAAACGCTTTGAAATATAATTATGACTTTGATACAGGTTTATGAGCATGAGTGATTGCTTTTGTGGCAGTTTTCAGATATTTTAAGAAAACTAAAATCTATGGGATGTTTTAAAGATATTGTCATTTGTTTGGTATTTTTTACATTAAAAAAATTACAATTTAAGTTTAGTAATGGCTTAGTCAGTAAAAGCACTGACTCTTAAGACAATGACAATGAGTTTGACTCAGGAGAGCCTCGTTCAAATCAAGGTATCAGCTCATTTTGACCAGCAAGTCACTTTATCTCCCCATGCCTCAGGCACAAAAAATTGGTTGCAAGCTCTCTGGGGAAGTACTAGTAACTGCAAACATTCTATGTATGCCGCTGTGTACACTGTTAGCGTTATAGCATAAGAAAAATATATAAGTTTAAAGTGGAATTTACATAGAATAATTATTGTGACATCTGGAATATTTTGAAATGTAAATGCACTTTGCTCAAGATGGAAGGAATCCCAATGGTCTGCTTTAAGATTTTTTTAAATATACAAATTAAATGTATGTAACTTGCTGTAAGTGACAAAATTACAGTATTTTGGTGTGTCGTGATGCATTGTTTGATTTAACAGGAAGTATTTAGCAGAATTACATAGCAAACATCTGTGTGTTTCAGTTTAATAACAGCAGTAAAGAACAATGACATGCTAAAATGTGCCTTATCTGATGGCCAGGTCTGCTGACGGGATCATGTGTTAGAAAGAATAAAATATATAGTACTAGCACTTTAATTTTGTATCTTTATTTGCCATATTTAATATAAACATGAAGCTTTTCTGTATATACAGTACAAGCGAGTGCAGGCCTTTATTATTCTCAGTACGAACTTTTGGCAATAATAATGCAAGCTTTAACGTTTTGTAAGTAAAATAAAGTCAGTAAGTAAACATTTATTTAAACTGAAAATACAGTGATTTTTGGTTAGTAAAAAGCGGTACAATTTAAATGTGTTTCTCTATCATATTGGCATTTTCTTTATCAAACTTTACAAAATGTATAAGTAACAAAATAATAACAATTTAGAAGCAAAAACGAGATTTACTAATCTTGTTTCTTATTTATTAGAAATAATCTCTGCAAGTATTTGTTGTTAAAAATAATAAGCAAAACAAAATATATATTATTCTACTATTTTTAAACCACAAATAGATTTCAGTGCAGTTATACATACTTCATGTATTGTAAGGCACATAGCCTGTGATTTAAACAAAGCATTAGAAGCAAAAAAGTAAAATGTAAGTATTTTTCATTGAATTTTCTAGTGGTAATTTTAGATTTTGTTAATGTTGTAATTTTGGATTTGTTGCAACTATATATATATATATATATATATACTATATATATATATATACAGTGGTCGACAAATCACCAAAAAATCTAGTACCACACGTGTGCTGCTTGGACCAATAGGCGCTCGCCACAATGTTAAATCCACTCGCCCAGGGCGTGCAAATGTATAGATTTGTCGAACACTGTATATATATATATATATATATATATATACATGTAGAGGTATCAGTACCGTGTTAGCCGAGCTTCAATAATCAAAAAATAAATAGATGATACCGTTCTGTGGCTAACGAAATGCTTTTATTCGTGCGAGCTTTCGAGATACACTGATCTCTTCTTACGGCGATGTTACAATGAATGAAGCAAGCAAACGGTATACTTAAAAACAGTGTCTCTTGGAATATTATCTGTCAGATAAAGGCCATGTCTGTACATACTGTGCTATATGTATGCACACATAGCTGTCTCTTACACATACTAATACTCCTTGTTTTTTCATCCCTATACACCAATAGGGACCACATAGTGGCTACACACACTTTTAGTTATGCTACAATCTCTCACATTTCAACACCTACACACACCATTTATATTAACTCCCACTCCACACACACCTTTTGTAAAGCACTGTATACACTGTGGGCTCTCCATTCATTTATATTCACACAGATACACACACACACACTCTTACATCACTAACTTTCAGGAACCATTTAACACCTCAGCCATAAATCACATCCACACACAGGGGAGGGACAAGCACAGATAACATTCCAAGAGACACTGGGGATATGCACTAAGCTCAATGGCTTTGCGTTCTGATAGTCCAAAAAAGCAGGTTTGTTAAAAAGTGAGGCCGGGGACGCGATTCACTAAGGCCTTGAACCCATTTTTTAACGTACCTGCTCAAAATAGCTCAAAACATCCATAGCGTACGTGTTGCTTTTTTTCCCCTGCTAGCGTTCTTAACCTTTACGTACGCTAGCTGATAGAAAAAAAAGGCGCATGTAACATTTGCATGGAGATTCTGTATCTCCATGCAAGGCTGTTAAAAGGGATCGTACACTAAATAAATACATTTTAATTATAGTGTACATGAGCAGGGGGTCTCCTGAGCTGAACCGCATTGGTTTCAGGTCCGAGGACCCCCTACTTCAGGAGATATAGGCCCCGTTATGGGGTGCCGGTATCCCCTGCACTTTAAAGCTCCCACGTCACGTGACTGGGACATTTAAATTCTGCAGGGGATACTGGCACCCCATAAAGTGGCCTGTATCTCCTGAAGTAGGGGGTCCCCGAGGCTGAAACCAATGCGGTTCAGCTCAGGAGACCCCCTGCACAACTACACTAGTATTAAAACACACATAACAATAAACAATAATTCCTTACCGTAGCGGCTATCCGCTATGGCAATGAAGCTGCATTAATGTATATTTTAATAATAGTGTGCGGGAGCAGGGGGTCCCCTGAGGTGAACCGCATTGATTTCTGCCTCAGGGACCTCCACATCCCGAGGTCTGCAACACTGCCTCTCAACCATTATCACCGCGAATATTTCAAAGCAAGTTTATACCAACCTCACACTGATGATACCCATCAAGGTTGAAACATGTCTGTGAGTGGTTTAAACTTGCTTTGCTAGTCCCATGCTGTGTTTAAAAGCTGTGTGAACGGCGATACATCACTTTAAATGGGCTCCGTGTGAATGGATATTGCAGGCAAAAGGTGACACACTGTGTGCTCATTTGCATGTCATCTCCCAGAATCCCTAGCTGCAGTTTGAGCACTGTATACGAGGTGATTATTGTTGAAAGGCAGGGTTGCAGACCTGTCTGAGACATGTGAATGTGCTCACAAGTAATATTCTTTATTGGCTATATATATATATATATATATTGAGCACTCCCTTGAGAAAGGTCCTGTTGCAAGGACCGAAACATCGGTTTACTGTGCCTGTTTTAATACATCTTTTTGGACTTTACTATGAGTGCTGTCTCCTTTCTTGCTGCGTGGTCTTGGATCTCCTGGTCTGCCTGATAAGGAATTCTGTTATATCTCCATTCCTATGGGACAAGCACCTACCTTCAATGCTTATGCGAGTGCCATCTGTTTCTGTATACTATATAAATATATATATATATATATGTCAGGCACCTTAGGTCCCTTGCAGTCAAGATCCACCTGTGGCAATGTTTGCTGAAAGCGAGACACACACAATTTATCACTAGTTTCTCCATGTGACAGTGTCTGCATTAGGTGTTTATGTTGGCCTTTAAGGTGTCGCTCCCTGAAAGGATACATAGTCATCAATGCATTATCATTTCTTACACTACGCATTATGCGTTCTATGGCTGAGTGCTTTCAGCATTTATATTCTGTCTTTTTTGTTTGTGCAAATTATTATGCTTTGCACTATTTCACTTTTTATGTATGCTGGTGCATTACAGTGTGTCAGATACCTCAGGTCCCTTTTAGTCAAGAGCCACCTGTAGCAATGTTTGCTGAGAGTGTGACATAGCATGTATTCTAATTTATTACCAGTTTCTCTATTTGACATTGTCTGCATTATGTATTTTTGTTGGTTTTTAAGGTGTCGCTTCCTGACATGATGCATAGAGTCATCATTGCATTATCATTTCTTACACTATGCATTAGGCGTTATATGGCTGAGTGCTTTCAGCATTTATATATTGTCCTAGATTTTAGTCAGCCACGTCATCCACACGTGTGTATATATGTTTTAATCCCTCACATTTTTTTGCACATTTACGGTGAGCACATCAGGTGTTTCACATGTTTCGCTTAACTTGCAGTTACAATGTGTATTTTGCACGTCCCTGAAATAGTTAATCTATCCAGGTATCAGCTCCAGATCAGTTTAGCCCATGCGCACTCTCTCCGGTTATCCAAGATATCGCTGGGTCTGGCAGACTTATGTAGTCTCTCAGCAGTAACATTATGCAATTCCTGAGCCTTTTTGCGCATGCCTAAACACATATCAGGTAAACAAATATAGAGTTAATATATTCAAAATGGACGCTCTTTACCTGCTGATACTGTGGATGCATGTCACATAGGCAGGTGAGGCTAATTAACTGTGATTGGTTTTGTTGAATTGCACTGGGGTTTGGGGTATATATATGTATTGTGCACTGCATTCAATTGCACCACCTTGAGAAAGGTCCCACTGGGGGACCGAAACGTCGGTTTTTGTGTCTTCTATCAAATACAGAACATTTTTGATTTACTTACCTGCGTGCTGTCCCTTGATGTCGTGTTGCAACCGGTATCGTATGGTCTATATATATATATATATATATATATATATATAAGCCTATAGGGAACCATGTTAAAAATGGTTATTGAGGCAAAAAGTGACACTGTGTGCTCATTTGCATGTCATTTCCCAGAATCCCTTGCTGCAGTGGAAGTGCTGTATGCTGGGTGATAATGGGGAAAGGCGGGGTTGCAGACCTGCCTAAGACATGCAGATGAGCATACAGCTATATTTGCATATTTGCTTTCCTGTGGAGGGTTTTTGTCACTTTTTTTACTCACCATAACTTAACTCAGTATTATGGTTTAGCCTATCCCATAGTCTCTCTTGCATTCCCAGTAAAATCAACCCCACACTGATGAGACCCATCAAGGTCGAAACAGCTGTCTGTGGGTGGTTTTCTGGGTATGCACCTTAACCCTGGCTGTGCTCAAAGCTGTGACCATGCAGCAAGCTTAAGCCTATAGGGAACCATGTTAAAAATGGTTATTGAGGCAAAAAGTGACACTGTGTGCTCATTTGCATGTCATTTCCCAGAATCCCTTGCTGCAGTGGAAGTGTTGTATGCTGGGTGATAATGGGGAAAGGCGGGGTTGCAGACCTGCCTAAGACATGCAGATGAGCATACAGCTATATATATATATATATACAGCTCAACCCCGTTATAGCGCGGTCCTCGGGGGCCACCCGATCCGACCACGCTAGAACCGGGGTCGCGCTAATTTAAAAAAAATATGGCCGCCGCGCGCCTGATCGGGAGGGAGGGGAAGGGAGGGAGGGAAGGAAGGAAGAGGTGTGCAGTGTGCTGTGAGCAGTGTGCTGTGAGCAGTGTGCTGTGAGCAGTGTGCAGTGTAGAGTGTGTGCAGTGTAGAGTGTGTGCAGTGAGAGTGTGTGCAGTGAGTGCTGGGAGTGTGTGCATTGTGCAGTGTGCCGTGTGCAGTGAGAGTGTGTGCAGTGTGCAGTGAGAGTGTGTGCAGTGTGCAGTGTGCTGTGAGAGTGTGTGCTGTGAGAGTGTGTGCTGTGAGAGTGTGTGCAGTGAGAGTATGTGCAGTGAGAGTGTGTGCAGTGTGTGCAGTGTGGCAGTGTGAGCAGTGTGGCAGTGTGTGCAGTGTGTGCAGTGTGGGTGTGTGCAGTGTGCAAATTTAAAAAAAAAATATGTAAATTTTTTTTAATTTTTTTTTTTTTTAAACGGGAGCCACGTGAAAACCGCGTTATAACCGAATTCGCGTTATAACGGGTCACGCTACAACGGGGTTGAGCTGTATATATATATATATATATATATATATATATATATATACAGTGGTCGACAAATCACCCAAAAATCTACTCGCCGAACAAAAAAATCTACTCGCCAGCTAGTACCAAACGTGTGCTGCTTGGGCCAATAGGAGCTTGCCACGATGTTAAATCCACTCGCCCAGGGCGTGCAAATGTATAGGTTTGTCAAACACTGTATATATATATATATATATATATATATATATATATATATATATATATATATATATACACACACTGTATAGTTAATGTAATACTGTGGGTCTGTGTGCGTGGCCTGTGCTTCATTTGAGCCAATTTAAAGCTATCCTTTTATGGAAGCAGTTATTTTGAATGAAAATAATTTCATTAGCCCTGACTAGCAATTACAAAAGGCAATTAATATACTTTTAATTGTTCATTATAATAAATGTCTTGGAACTCCTTATAAACAGAGATATGTGGCAATAATGTAATTTACATTATTATTTGTCAAATATTCAAAGCTTCTTTTCACTTAATACCATTCCTCTATGTGATCCAATTTATTAGTATACACAATTACATTGTCACATATGCAATGATGTTTCCTGGGAAATCCATACACAGTACTTCTCTCTGTGAAAGACAGTTACGTACAGTCATGTGAAAACAAAAGTACACCCTCTTTGAATTCCATGGTTTTACATATCCGGACATAATAACAATCATCTGTTCCTTAGCAGGTCTAAAAATTAGGTGAATACAACCTCAGATGAACAACAACACATGACATATTACACCGTGTCATGATTTATTTAAAAAAAATAAAGCCAAAATGGATAAGCTATGTGTGAAAAACTAAGTACACCCTTACTGCTTCCTTAGGAATTAAGATGCTAAGTAGCAGTCAGGTGCTACTAATCAAATGCCCTTGATTAATTGATCATCAGCAAGTGTGACCACCTCTATAAAAGCAGAAGTTTTAGCAGATTGATGGTCTGGAGCATTCAGGTGTGTGTTAACACAATGACAAGGAGGAAAGACATCAGCAATGATCTTAGAGAAGCTATCGTTGCTGCCAATCAATCTGGGAAGGGTTATAAGGCCATTTCTAAACAATTTAAAGTCCATCATTCTACAGTGAGAAAGATTATTCAAAAGTGGAAAACATTCAAGACTGTTGCCAATCTTTTCAGGAGTGGACGTCCCAGCAAATTCACCCCTAGGTCAGACCGTGCAATGCTCAGAGAAATTGCAAAAAACCCAAGAGTTACATCTCAGACTCTACAGGCCTCAGTTAGCATGTTAAATGTTAAAGTTCATGTCAGTACAATTAGAAAAAGACTGAACAAGTATGGTGTGATTGGAAGGGTTGCCAGGAGAAAGCCTTTTCTCTCTTAAAAGAACATGGCAGCACAGCTTAGGTTTGCAAAGTTGCATCAGAACAAACCACAAGACTTCTGGAACAATGTCCTTTGGATAGACGAGATCAAAGTGGAGATGTTTGGCCATAATGCACAGTGCCACATTTGGTGAAAACCAAACACAGCATATCAGCACAAATACCTCATACCAACTGTCAAGCACTGTGGTTGAGGGGTGATGATTTGGGCTTGTTTTGGCAGCCACGGGACCTGGGAACCTTGCAGTCATTGAGTCGACCATGAACTCTTCTGTATACCAAAGTATTCTATAGTCAAATGTGAGGCCATCTGTCCAACAGCTAAAGCTTGGCCGCAATTGGGTCATGCAACAGGACAATAATCCGAAGCACACCAGCAAATCTACAACAGAAAGGCTGAAAAAGAAAAGAATCAAGGTGTTGCAATGGCCCAGTCAAAGTCCAGACCTCATCCCGATTGAAATGCTGTGGCTGGACCTTCAGAGAGCTGTGCTTAAACAAATGCCCACAAACTTCAATGAACTGAAGCAACGTTGTAAAGAAGAGTGGGCCAAAATTCCTCCACAACGATGTGAGAGACTGATAAAGTCATACAGAAAACGATTACTTCAAGTAATTGCTGCTAAAGGTGGTTCTACAAGCTATTGAATCAAAAGATGTACTTAGTTTTTCACACATGGCTTCTCCATTTTGGCTTTATTTATGTTAAATAAATCATGACACAGTGTAATATGTTATGTGATGTTGTTCATCTGAGGTTGTATTTACCTAATTTTTAGACCTGTTAATGAACAGATGATTGTTATTATGCCCTGATATGTAAAACCATGGAATTCAAAGAGGGTGTACTTCCTTTTTCACATGACTGTATATGAAAACCAAACATCAATAGAACTACTAAGAGTTCAGTTCTATGAATGTTGTTAAAATATTACACATATGGTTTGAAAACCAGGTTAATGACCAACTTTATAAATAATGTTGCTAATATGAACTCTCAAACATGTATTTTTCAATTAAACTTTTCCACATGAGACCCCGCTCGATAGCATGTTTGCCCAAAAGAGCTATTACTGTGCCAAATGGCTTGCTGTGTCATCTAGCTAATGTATTCTTCTTGCTTCCTCACTGGCCATCATGCATCATTGTTCAGTAAATGACAGCAGTCAGGTTATTAAAGGTGTAGATATTAAATTAACAACAGTAGTAAACATTGTAGCTGTACTTTTCATCTCTTCAGAGCCAATGAAGTGGATGACATAGAATTCATGCTGATATACTGCAATGACAGATGGGCATCATTTAACACAATACATTAGTAGGCAACACACGTACCGCAGCTGTCCTCCACTAAATGAATTCGATCAGGCTAATTAATTTGAGCCAGAAAGTATTGCTAAAGTGGGATCAAAGCAGAAACTGAAGTAAATAAAATAGTTCTTCAGAAAAGAATAGCTGTGGAACAAATGTGTTTTTCTCCCTTTGGTAAAAAATTTTTTTAGAATGCGCTAAAATAAATAAAAATAATAGCATTAACTAATTTTTACATTTTGAGAATGCTGATTTTCTCAATACTACAGTACATGTTGAAAAAAAGATTCAGGAACAATCATGCTAAATCTATTATAATACAAAGATCATTACCTGGGAATATTGTGACAGCTGCTACAGTACCTGTACAGTACCTTGTATTAAATGAATCTTACAGACTCCCCACTGCCATGTAGGTACTCTACTGACAATTTGTTCATTCTTCACAATTGGCCTGTCAATTTTCCCAGTTTTGCAAGCTGCCTCTGATTTGATATAACCATTCTTGATTGCATTTTTATTTGTCAAAATTGTATTTATACAAAAAAGTTTGTTTAATTAATTGGCAAAGCGGTACTGTAGTTCCATAACAGTAATAGTGCAGCTATAGTGACACTTACCAATCCCATGACCGCAGGTAAAAAAAGGGAAATACCTCGGTATTTCAGTGTATGTTGTCGCCCAATGACCATTGCTCAGCTCTGGCTGCCAAGTTGTGTTTTGTGGCTTCCGCAGTTCGGGGACGTTACAATAGGTGATTCTAGTGTTTAGTTAAGCTAAATTTAATGTGTTCTGAGGCACAGGAAACTGGTCTGGGATGCTACTTTCCTGCAGGTAAGTCCCAGGAGGACGGGGATCATAAGCACAATGTCCTCATCACTGAATGAGCAGGATGGTTGGTTAGGACTTTCTGGCATCTGGAAATTGCTTGAGGCACATGGGGAGAGGGAGAGAATGCTTCCTCTAGATGTGCGCTCTCTTAAAATTGTCTAGCTACAATCGAATATAGACCATCCACGCACCTCACAATATAGTACATCCTCTCAAATATGAGGTTCATTTTTTCCCAGTGAGTCCATTCTCTGGTCTTTCTCGGGTAGCTGTGCATGTTTAGTGACAAATCTAAGGCATGCCGTCATCACAATTGTCAAACAAAAGAAGAAATGACAATGCAATGCTATCCTTGAACAAGGTATCAGTAAAACATATATAGGAGCTTAGTCGCTGGTTTTTTTCTGAGGTGAGGTGGACTTGGTCTGAAGTAGGTTCTGCTGGGTCCAAGGTGAGGGGATCTGGGTCTGAAGATTGGCATGCTGGGTCAGAGCATCTGCACGTTAAAAAAAGAAAAAGAGGGACATTTAGTATGGCTGGTCTAGTTTACTGACAATACTTTTCTATATTAAACACAGCATTAAAATATGTTGAAAATTGTACAAAGCTGTACATGCATGGTGCAGTACCTACTTGCCATGGAAGTTTAATCACAATGCTTCTTGTTTGCGTCTTCTTCTAAATTCATCCCACTCTCTGCCCTTTCATCATTTTTGATGATCAAAATATTTTTTTTATTCCTATGCAAATTCTGTTCACGACTGCTTTTTGGGGTAACAGGTTATCTGATACAGTGGTGGGATTCAGCTGGTTCGCACCGGTTTGTGCAAACCTGCTCCTAGAATTTTCAAAGTTTGCTGAACCAGTGCGAGTGGTCCTAAATTCTGTCCCCCCTATAGGACTCCATTCTGTGAAAGCCTGTCAGTGGTGTGAGGAACTGATGGGAATAAAGCCAGTCTTTAGTAAGGGCAACTTGTGGCTTCATGGCGCAGCATCAGGGGATGGAAGTATGGGACGCGGCCAGTGCTGGCAGGTACCTGACCTCTGGACTGGCCCCAAACACCCCCCCTCTACAGCAGTCATCTCTCCGCTGCTGTTATTGGTGGCCTCCTGAGCAGGCCCCACCCCGTTCTGGAAGCTTAAAGGCAGGACACATAAGGTGCGCATGATGTGCAGTTTAGAGGGCGATGTGAGATCCAGGGGGTTGTGTCGAGAGGGTGATGTGGGATGCATGGGGGGAGAGAGTGATGTGAGATGCAGGGGGGGGGGGGTAAGAGGGTGATGTGAGATGCAGGGGGGAGAGGGTGATGTGATATGCAGGGGGAGGGTGATGTGATATGCAGGTGGGGGAGGGGTTGATGTGAGATGCACGGGTCAGAGAGTGATGTGAGATGCAGGGGGCGGGGAGAGGGTGATGTGAGATGCAGGGGGAAAGTTATGTGAGTTGCATAAGGGGAAAAGGGTGATGTGAGATACGGGGGGGTTAGAGGATGATGTGAGATGCATGGGGGACAGGGGCTGATGTGAGATGCATGGGTGGGGGAAGAGGGTGATGTGAAATGCAAAGGGAGGGTTATGTGAGATGCAAGGGGTGAAGGGTGAAAAAGAAGGTTCAGGTGGTGGATGATATTTCTCCAAGTCACTCTCCTATTCCTGCGTTGGACATACAGGGAGAGAGAAAGAAAGAAAATAATAGAGCCCAGCAATGCCATTGTGAATGTTACCCATGCCCCTCTCCATCAACTCCATTATCTACAAAAGTTGATTCAACTTGGCCTCCATTATTTCCCTGTTTTGCTGTGTTGTGTTGCAAATTCTTCAGTAGTCACTTAAAGATTCCAATATGCGACCTGTGGAGCTCGGGCTGACAAAAGGTGTCAGGGTGGAATCTGGTTCTATCTCTCTAAGAGGCTGGGTGATTGGAGGGGGACATCTTGGGACAGGGGAAGTCTTCTTCTTCTGCTTCTGTTGTCAGAGGGAAATTTGGTTGTGCATCAGTGCGGCAGGGGATGTCGTGTTTGGCTTCTGTTGTCAAAGGACTATCTGGCTGTGCATATGTGGGACTGTAGACTTCTTATTCATCTCCTGCTTGAGTAAACCGAGGGTCGTCTGGTTGCGTAACATTCGCTCGAAACCATTTTATGTCCTTATTTATGACGGTTCCAATTTTCTTCTTGCAATAGCCCATCCAGAATTTTTTATATTGGGAACTTTTAGAGCCTTTTCTTTAGGCACCATAAGCTTTATAACCATCTTTGCCTTTGGCCCGCAGACAGCTGATGCATATCATTTTCTATTCTACGTGACAGCAGCAGTTAGCCGCTTGTTGCATGGGTAGAATTGGGCCTGATCCATAGCAGAAGATTAAGCACAATATAGTATCTGGACAGAAAGTAGTTTTTTCACATGCAGATCAGCCATTGTGGAGGCCATGCATTTTGGGTCACCTTTTATGCACTGTTTTCCCGATTCGATGGTACAGGTATTAAAAGAGGGTGTAAACATTAATGATACTGTACATACATTACATTAACTGTGCTTCGTATCATTTCTTTTTAAAAGCAGCAATGCCCAGAACAGTTATGTCAAAGGAGATCAGCATGAGAATATGGCAGATGTACATGAGTGGACAACAAATAAGCTATATCCAAGCCTGTTAAATAGCTCGGGCCTCCATGTCACTCATAGCTGTGTCTGCTATCATGCCCATGGAAAGACTAAAGTTATAAAAAAGGATTCGCACAGTCAGAACAGAATAAGTACTGTACTGTATAGACAGTCTAAGTGCATATTATTGAATGACACTTATTGTTTCTGTTCCCTCCTTTCTCCATTTTCCCTTCTCCCTCCTTTCTCCCTCATCCCCTCTTCTTCCTTTCTCCCTTATCCCCCTCCCCCTCCTTTCTTGTACTAATTTTGGGGATATTTTTGTGGGGAAAAAATCTTTATCCATTTTCATATTTTAATTCTCGTGTAACAAATACGTATGCACACTTGTAATCCATCACATTTTGGTACGACTGTAGGGAGTCAAAGAAGCTTGTAGATGAGATCAGCAATACAAATGATGAAAGTTGTGCTGCCGTAGTTAAAGAAGTTCTGCAGCAGGATCATAACCTGACAATGTCTGAGTCCAGCATCATGAGACATGAATTGGGCTGGAAGTACAGACGTGTCAAGTAAAGTGTTTTGCTGCAATAATGTATAATGCAATAGTGTTGTTCAGTATGCACATGTGCGATTTAACAGTACCTGTACAATTCTATCTTGACATTACAGAGTGTATCCAATTATAAAGGGAGCCCAACAAGAATACGAGAGTACAGAAAGCGCAAGCTTGGATCGTGGGGAAACTTCTGACAAAGTAATATTTTCAGATGAGACGTCAGTTGCTCTAGAAAGATTTGCCACTTTTGCCTTTTACAAAAAAAGTCTATCCCTGAAACCTCATCCCAAGCACCCACTCAAGATCCATGTGTGGGGTACTATCCCTAGACTTGGACCAGTGTCCATAATAAACTGAGAATTACCGTAAATTATAGGCTAAAGCAGTAAAATTCAGGGCATTATTGAAAACCCTGCTCTCTGATTGGTTAAAATCCCGGGCATTATCCAATCAGTAATGCCCGGAATTTAGCAGCTTGCAAAGTGCAGTTTTCAATTATTTATTTCCAGCCAATCAGCTTTCAGAACAGCTGAGACAGGGCAGGGGATTGGTTTGCTTGAAGTAAAAGCTCTGAGAGAGGGCAGGGGATTGGTCAGGACGTATCAACCCCGGTTTGACTCCTCCCCCTCCCGAGCGGACAGATTTTCTGAGCAGATTCAGTTGATTTGGGGGGGGGGGGGGTGGGGAGTCTGCAAAGAAATAAGTGGCTGTCTGCAGTTTCTTTGTGGCTGCAGTTTGTTTGTGAGTGTGTGCTGTTGTGTTGTATATCTGTGTAGAAGTGCTGTGTGTGTATAGAGCTCCAGTGTTTATGGGTGTAACATGTGTGTAGCAGAATGCAACGACCATGTATAAGCTCTAAGAGCTGAGGTAATGGATGCCAAGCAGGGCAAAATCAATAATACATGATAAACGGAGTTGACACCGGGATGACGAGTGATGGGTTAAAGGACTGTAATATCGGTAATGGGTAGAGCGAGAGAGGGCTATACTGATGAGGAACACGAGGTACTTACTCAGTCCCTAGCCCAGGCCAGCTTGCCCGGTGTAGAGTCCACGCGACTCACTGGAGATCACCGCTCTGCTCTCCCTCCTTCCAGCTCCAGTCCTGACGCTGCAACTTCACAGAAGCGTCTCCCTCTGCATCAGCGGCTGCATCCGCTTCCGGTGGTGAACGCTGATCCTCACACGTGACAGTGGAGAAGGGGAAGAATCGGTAGTCCATCCGCTCCAAAAAAAAGGTAAGAACTCATCAGCGTAGAAGTTAAAAAGGTTACTTTATTAGGCTACATAAAAAACAAAAAACAAACAGCACAAACATACTCTCCCACGCGTTTCACGCCTACTATGGCGCTTTTTCAAGGAGTGCAGAGAAAGAGGAGGCCCTGGGTATATAACGCACACCCCGTCATGCAAAAAGCTGGAAATAATTAACTAATTAATTCTGTTTTGCAGAAAGAAGAGAGAAGACCAGAGAGAAAAAGAAAAAAAACGAAGAAGAGTGACAGTAGAGATACAGGGTAATCAATTGTGAATTACCAACAGCATAATGTGAATAAAGTTAATAAAAAATACATAAACAATGTGGGACAAAGATATTTCATTTAGCCTAATCCTAATCAAATGATAAAACATCCTACCCAGCCTCATACAGATTAAGCGGCCATATGAAAAATGTCTATCTAGAGGGAGGAGTGCAGAGTTAACCCATTCATGTATGGATACAGAGGCGGCACATTTTATTTGAGTGCGGCTAGCTCCGCAAGCCTGGGGATGCCCCGGCATGCTAGCCGCACTCCCTTGGCGTGCCGCGCGTCATCGACGCGCGGTCACGCGTCATCGGGTGCCTGCGCCCCCTGCACGCGCGTCCAGGGCTCCCGAGGGAGCCCTGGTGTCCCGCGATGTGGGGGACAGCGGCAGGGGGTTCCGGGGGACCCGGCGGACCCGGCGAGCGGAGGGAGAAAGCCCCGATCGCAGGGCGCTCCTCCGCGGCTTCGGCGCGCGCCAGGCACATCCCGGCGCGCACCTGGTTACTGCTGCGGCCGAGACCGGGCAAATGCTCAAATAAACTCGGCCGCAGCAGTACATATAAAACTGTAAAGGGTACTTCAATGCACATATTAAAAGGGAAGGTTATACATTAGGAAAGGTAATCAATGTCACTAACACATCCAATTCGAAATAAAATATGATGAAAAAAAAAGAAGAATGACAAAAATAAAAACATAAAAATAAAAATATAAATATAACAACCTGGCTGAAGATGTATATTGAAGATATATATCTAAAGATAACAATTGGAGTCTATATAAACGCACCCTAGGGGGAGGCAGATAGTGAAAGGGATGAGAAAGTTGTACTATTGAATCAACCTTAATTCATGTATAATTTAATAATATAGACCAATAATACGATGGTATAATGTTAGAGAAAACTCTTCAAATCCCAGTCAATATTTAACCCATTGGGCACTAGAGTATTGAGTGTGAATATCCAATATGCTTCCCGTCTATGAAGCAAATTAATTCTATCTCCACCTCTAAAATGCCGTTTAACAGACTCCAGTGCAACACACTTGAAGTTCAACAAACTTCCTTTTTGACATGTGTCAAAGTGTTTGGAAACTGGGTGCAACTGATCTCTTTTGGTGATTAGTCTCATGTGCTCAAGTATGCGTTGCTTTAGTGGTCTCGTGGTAAGTCCCACATATCAGAGTTACTACATGAATAAGAATCTGTCTGTGAAGATTCCATTCAGAACTTTCTAGGAAGAAAAGACGCTGGCTTTAAAAGACGGTCTACTTTTTGTCCCAGTTTCCTCAGAGACTCTTATCACAGGGCATCTCTACAATGAGTTTTAATAGACAAGCCACTGCCAACCTTACCCTTGCTCAGCGTGATGCACTTCGAAGCTTACAAACTAATGATGCTATTATCATAAAAAAAAGCTGACAAGGGAGGTGCGGTAGTGGTGGTTGACTATGATTATTACATTGAGGAGGCCCTGCGTCAGCTAGGTGATCAAGATTCATATGTTTTATTAAGATCTGATCCAATTATGGCCTTCACACGAGAGCTTGATGAACTTTTGGAGTTAGGCAAAATACTCCAAGTTTTGTCAGTCAATGAGTTTGATTTCCTGAAATGTAAATACCCTGTTATTCCAATTTTCCATCACTTACCCAAGATACATAAGTCTCTCTTGGCTCCATCCGGAAGACCTATCGTGTCAAGCATCGGGTCTCTAGGTGAGAATCTTTCAATATATGTTGACCATTACTTACAGCCATTGGTTTCTGCCCTCCCCTTTTATCTTCTCGATACATCGCATGTACTCTCTATATTTTCAGATTTCACTTGGGCACCTCATTATTTATGGGTCACACTAGATGTGACCTCACTCTATACCAGTATTGCACATGCACATGGGCTTATCTCGGCACGTTTTTTTCTGGAGACACGTTCTGATCTCTCACCAGCACATATCACTTTTTTGTTAGATAGTATTACTTTTCTTCTCACGCATAACTATTTCATGTTTGCGGGGAGTTTTTATCTCCAAACGCGTGGCACAGCAATGGGAACATGCTTTGCCCCCTTTTATGCCAACCTATTCATGGGTTGGTGGGAACAGTGCTAGGTGTTTGGAGATGAGAACCCCTTCAGACATCTTATAGTTACTTATCACCGCTACATTGATGACTTGATCATAGTTTGGAAGGGCACCATCACTCAATTGCATGCATTTGTTTTACACCTTAATAATAATCCTTTTAATCTTTCATTCACAGCCCAACACCATCACCACCACATTTCCTACCTTGATCTCTGTCTTTATGTTGATTTAGATATGAGAGTACATACAGATATCTACAGGAAGCCCAATGCTCGTAACACTCTACTACATGCCAAAAGCTCCCATGATAAGAATCTGTTCAAAGGCATACCTCAGGGCCAATTTTTACGCCTTCGTAGGAATTGTTCGAGCATTGATGACTTCGAAATTAGATCACTTGAGATGATCGAGAGATTTGAGGCGAGGGTCTATGATCCTGTTATTCTCCATGAGGCCTATCAAAGTGCCAAACTGGAGCCAAGAGAGAATCTTATCCAAGAGCGGGGTGCTGTTTCATCTACTAAACTAAAAAAGAGTAAACTTCGTAACATTGAAAATAATAATATGCCACCCTTTTTCATCACCAGGTTTAACAACCAATCTTATGACATTAAAAGGATCATCAAAAGACACTGGCACATACTGGCCACTGACCCCCTTCTCAAAGACATGGTGACCCATGATCCTCGTGTGGTCTTCCAAAGATCTCAAACCATGGGTAATTTAATTTCTCCAAGTGTGCCTAGACTAATCTCTAAACCCAAGGATTTTTTTCCTAATCTCATTGGTTGCTTTCCCTGTCACCATTGTAAAATGTGTAAATATCTTTTAAAGACCAAAACATTTACAGGTTCTGATGATACAAGGGTGTTTCAAATATTGTCATGCATTACATGTAACACGGATCATGTTGTCTATATGCTCAAGTGTGGTTGTAATAAACGATATGTGGGACTTACCACAAGACATCTAAAGCAACACATACTTGAGCACATGAGACTAATCACCAAAAGAGATCAGTTGCACCCAGTTTCCAAACACTTTGACACATGTCAAAAAGGAAGTTTGTTGAACTTCAAGTGTGTTGCACTGGAGTCTGTTAAACGGCATTTTAGAGGTGGAGATAGAATCAATTTGCTTCATAGACGGGAAGCATATTGGATATTCACACTCAATACTCTAGTGCCCAATGGGTTAAATATTGACTGGGATTTGAAGAGTTTTCTCTAACATTATACCATCGTATTATTGGTCTATATTATTAAATTATACATGAATTAAGGTTGATTCAATAGTACAACTTTCTCATCCCTTTCACTATCTGCCTCCCCCTAGGGTGCGTTTATATAGACTCCAATTGTTATCTTTAGATATATATCTTCAATATACATCTTCAGCCAGGTTGTTATATTTATATTTTTATTTTTATATTTTCATTTTCGTCAGTCTTCTTTTTTTTTTCATCATATTTTATTTCGAATTGTATGTGTTAGTGACATTGATTACCTTTCCTAATGTATAACCTTCCCTTTTAATATGTGCATTGAAGTACCCTTTACAGTTTTGTATGTATCCATACATGAATGGGTTAACTCTGCACTCCTCCCTCTAGATAGGCATTTTTCATATGGCCGCTTAATCTGTATGAGGCTGGGTAGGATGTTTTATCATTTGATTAGGATTAGGCTAAATGAAATATCTTTGTCCCACATTGTTTATGTATTTTTATTAACTTTATTCACATTATGCTGTTGGTAATTCACAATTGATTACCCTGTATCGCTACTGTCACTCTTCTTCGTTTTTTTTCTTTTTCTCTCTGGTCCTCTCTCTTCTTTCTGCAAAACAGAATTAATTAATTAATTATTTCCAGCTGTTTTGCATGACGGGGTGTGCGTTATATACCCAGGGCCTCCCCTTTCTCTGCACTCCTTGAAAAAGCGCCATAGTAGGCGTGAAACGCGTGGGAGAGTATGTTTGTGCTGTTTGTTTTTTGTTTTTTATGTAGCCTAATAAAGTAACCTTTTTAACTTCTACGCTGGTGAGTTCTTACCTTTGTGTGTGTGTGTGTGTGTGTGTGTGTGTGTGTGTGTGTGTGTGTGTGTGTGTGTGTGTGTGTGTGTGTGTGTGTGTGTGTGTGTGTAGAGGTGCTGTGTTGTATGTAGAGGTGCTGTGTATAGAGGTGCAGTGTTCTGTGTGTGTTGTGTGTGTGTAGCAGCAGTTTGTGTGTGTGTGTGTGTGTAGAGGTGCTGTTCTGTGTGTAGAGGTGCTGTGTATTGAGGTGCAGTGTTGTGTGTGTTGTGTGTGTAGAGGTGCTGTGTTGTGTGTGGTGTGCTGTTGTGTGTGTGTGTGTGTGTGTAGCAGCAGTTTGTGTGTGTTGAGCTGCTGTGTGTGTGTGTGTGTGTGTGTGTGTGTGTGTGTGTGTGTGTGTGTGTGTGTGTGTGTGTGTGTGTGTGTGTGTGTGTGTGTGTGTGTGAGTGAGTGTGTGTGTGTGTGTGTGTGTGTGTGTGTGTGTGTGTGTGTGTGTGTGTGTGTGTGTGTGTGTGTGTGTGTGTGTGTGTGTGTACACAGAGGGGGCGGCAGTGTGTGGATATAGATAGCTGCAGTGTAAGCGTATATAGAGGTGGTTTCATGTATTTACCATTTTATTTTAATTATAAAATCTATTTACTGTAACTGTACAAAAGTGTCTATTATTTATGAAAAAATTCTATATTTAGCCTATAATAGTAATAATCCCCTCAGAACAGGGCTTTACTGGCCAATAATGCCCTGACTGGGTTAAAGTCCCTCGGCTTTGCCTCGGGCCTCCAACTCTTCCAGCCAGGGCATTATTGGCCAGTAATACCCTGTTCTGAGGGGATTATTACTTAAATCATTTTTGGTAAGCTAATTTAATATACCGTAAGAATGTACTGAATGACATTATGTTCCTTTTTCTGTACAGGAATCATGGATAAAAAATGTTTTTCAAGAAGAGGTTATAGACCCCGTAGCTGACCATATTCAAGCTCAGTTCCCATCTTGTCATCGGTTCATCCAGGATAATGACCCAAATCATAGTGTCTCTTCTTCCCATATCCATGCTCATGGAATTAACTGGGTGAAGACTCCGCTGGAGTAAATGCTGCTTTATAACTGTTTTCTGATTTCTACTGTATGGATCTTTGCTCTTACATAACTTTTTTTGTCCCTGATGTTGCAGACCACCCGTTTTAAACCCTTTAGAACTGGTGTGGCATGAGATGAAAGTCGTCCAATCTACCAACAAGGACCAACTTGTAAAGGGAATACGAGCTTTCTGGGCAAACACTCTTAATGTAGAAAAGTTCAACAACTACAGTATATAAATACATTATCAGGTTTTGCCCATTGTGTTACAGCGTAATGAACATGCTACTGACATGTAGTAAGAATGTATACAGCAGATAATTTTATACCTGATATATATATATATATATATATATATATATATATATATATATATATATAGTCAGGTATGGAGATTAGCACTCACGGTTTTGTTGCAGGAGGCAGATGCTTGTCCCATAGAGAGTATGTAGACATATGGAGACCAGGGGATCCTGATAGCCAAAAAGAGACAGCACACTGCAGGTATGGTATCAAAAAAGTGTATTCAGTAACACAAGGCCGCCAACGTTTCGGTCCTCCCAACGGGACCTTCCTCAGGGCAGTGCACCGCCCTGAGGAAGGTCCCGTTGGGAGGACCGAAACGTTGGCGGCCTTGTGTTACTGAATACACTTTTTTGATACCATACCTGCAGTGTGCTGTCTCTTTTTGGCTATCAGGATCCCCTGGTCTCCATATGTATATATATATATATATATATATATATATATATATATATATATATATATATATATATATATATATATATATATATATAAATATAACACAAAAGAGAAACAGGTGCACTCATAGTGTAGTATGATTACAAAATTGTATATGGAACTGGATGGGTAAAATGACACCCTCACAAACAAAACAGGAATGTAAGCATGTACTGTCGCGGCCCCTTTAATCCTCCAGCTTGCCTGTGTTAATGCGGGCATGTTTTCAATTTGAGCCGGGGTCCTCTGCGCATCAGCCGCATCTCCAGAGAAGCACTAATGGCACTTATCATTGAAAGCGCCCGCGGCGCTGGAAAACGACGAAAAAACGCCGCATCTGCATGCGTTTTCAAAAAGCCCACGGTGGTGGCCACAGGAGGTTAAAGGCGGCCACCACTGTATGAGTAATACTCAATCGCCAACCGATGCAGCAGGGTAACAGCAGCTCCTTCTGGTGTTCGTCTGGAATAGATTGGAACTGCAGCTCCTGCAGCTTTCTCCGTGTACCGGAAGTGACCGAGGGCCTCATGCAGTAAGCCCCGATACAAAATTTTCGGCACGAATTGCGAAAATGTTTTTTTTGGGCGATTTGCCCTCGCAGTATTCAGTAAGGGCCGAATCCTTCCGATCCCTGCTGAAGCACTGCGAAAGCAAAGCTGCCAATGAGCTGTGGCGATACAGCCTGGCTCCCGATAAGGCTCCCGATAAGCCTTTGGTGCCGATAGATGTTTGCAGCTGAGAGAGACAAGCCGCTCTCTCAGCGCAAACTTCGGCACCAAAAAAAGTATTTAAAAACAACTTTTATTCATAGTGTACATGTGCAGGGGGTCTTCGGAGCTGAACCGCGTTGGTTTGAGGTCCGGGGACCCCCTGCCCCCCGAGATACAGGCCCCTTTATGAGGTGCCGGTATCCCTCGGCATTTAAAAGTCCCGATCACGTGACCGCGACCTGTAAACAAACCAGAGGGATACCGGCACCCCATAAAGGGGCCTGTATCTCGGGGGGCAGGGGGTCCCCGGACCTCAAACCAACGCTGTTCTGCTCCGGAGACCCTCTGCACATGTACAGTATAAATAAAACACACACACATCAATAAAGACTCGTTCCTTACCTTGGCGGCTATGTGCAACGGTAATGAAGCAGCATGAATGTCTTTTTAATTATACTGTACAGTGAGCAGGGGGTCCCCTGAGCTGAACCGCATTGCTTTGTGGAGCAGGGACCCCCTGCTTCCCGAGTTACAGGCCCCGGTATGTGTCATCGGGTGGCAGTGTCGCCGCCATGTTTATAGCGTCCCCGCAATAAACATGGCGTCCACACTGTAACCGATGGCCCAAACCGGGGCCTGTAACTCGGGAGGCAGGGGGTCTCTGAGCCACAAATAAATGCGCTTCAGCTCAGGGGGCCTCCTGCTTCCGCACAATATTATTAAAATACATTAATGCTGCTTCATTACCATAGCGGATAGCCGCTAAGGCAATGAAGGGGTTAACGCATAGTAGCATGTTTATTGGGGACAAATGCCCCCAATAAACATAGCATCAATACACAACATACAGTATAGTAATGGGCAGAATGACTATTATCCACAAATGGATAATAGTGCAGTTGTCCATTTACAATACATACACAACAATAAAGACTTTAAATACATATAGCACTCACCCATGTCCCACTGCCACGATGAAGGCCATCCTCATCTTCATCCTGCCCATGCCCCATCCGCTTCTGCAAAACAAACACAAGAATTACAACATCCAAATTAATGTCCCCTAACCCCTTAATCACCATAGCGGTTATTAACCGCTACAGTTATTAAGGGGTTAAGCCACCATCACCCACATACCCTCCCCCACAAAGCCCCCCAACCACCCTCACCCAATACCCACAGGGGAGTCCTACCAAATACCCTTGGGCCTAATACCCCCTCCCCCAGCACATACAGTACAATAATGTGCCAAATAACTATTATCCACATAGGGATAATACATTATTTGGCCATTATTAAACACATTCAATAACGTTAAAATGTAAAGAAACTTGTACTAACCTCATCAATAAGAAGTCTCCGTCGCCAGCATCATCCTTGGGGTCCGTTGCCAACATTAGAAATAGCCACAACATTTCAATATCATTAACATAACACTGAACCCCTTAATCACCTTATCGGGTACTAACCTGAAAGGTAATTAAGGGGTGAAGCCATCCTGCAATGCCTACAACAGTTATGCATAACATCCTCAGTGAAATAAAAACCAATTGCCTAACCAAATTCCATTTAATCATTCAATCTGTAGGCTCACATGCCTCATAAAACATTGCATTTACAGTGTATACATGTAGCATAACATGTAAACTGCATGTACACGCTGCAAATCAATGTTAACAATACAATAATGCCACTCAAATCGCCATACATCACAAGAAGTATATTATTTAATACAATAAACTCACCATCAATGAATTACCACACATCAATTATATCCCTAAACAATTAAAATACCATCCATACCAATTACACAATGAACTAAAGCTATCCTAACAGAGAACAACTTCAAAACATAGTCAAAAGTACACCAACAATTACAATATAATAAAGCAAGGCTTTCCATATCCTACTGTACGGCCTGGAAGCCCAAAACTTACATCTGTCTAAAAATAAAATACATTTAGCACACATCAATGCATAGCCACAATGATTAACAATACAGAATTAGAAGCTTTAACAACACTATCATTTCTTACCCTGTATATATATCTGTACACATACATACAGACATACATACAGTAGCGACATACTTTATCGCACTAAATGCCGGCGGCATGCCGGGATCTACCCCAGCTGCCGCCAGTAATAACCGCGCGCCGCCGCGTTTCCCACATGCACACCCCCTCCACCTCGCGCGCAATTTACTCTCCTTCCGGACCCCGAGCCCGGCTTCTGCTCTGCCCCTCTGCTTCCCCGCAACCCCGCTTACCTTAATTTCATCTCCAGGGGTGTCGGGGAAGCCTGCGGAAGCCGGGGAAGACGGGGAAGCCGGGCGCGCGTGTGACTGTGACGTCACAGTGCGCCGCCACGCGCCGCGGCTACCCGCTTCCCAGCCGCATACAGCCAGCGGCTTTTGCTCGAATAAGAGCTGCCGCTGCTGTACAGTGGGAAGAAATGATATGCATTGTAAAAAATGAAAACATGAAAAAGCAACACAAAAAACAGTTACATTAAGTACATTTCTTTATTTAACTTACCATTACTTGCCCCCACCGACTCCCGTTGATCAGCTTACTCACGAACCAATCCACGACACCATCCACGACACCATCCAGGAACAAATCCACGACACAATCCAGGAACAAATCCACGAACCAAACCAGGAACCAATCCAAGAACAAGTGCAGGAACCAATCCAGGAAGCAAGCCACGAAGAAATCCAAGAAACAATCCACGACACGATCCAGGAACAGGAACCCATAAAAGAAAAAAAAACATAACAAATTAAACATTAAAATAATAAAACATGACAATCAAGGGTTGTACTAGTTTTATTCTTAGTGAATCTGTATTACAATACCTTGTTCCGGGGTCTTCTTGACGTCCGGTGCCACGCCCTGGTCTTCAATCTTCAGGAGGAGGTCCGTCCTCCTCGGCATCTGCCTTCAAAATGAGATGACATAGGCTTTTATAGGCCTATGACGTCACATTTGTCGTCATATGGTTCCCACGGCCCTGATTGGGCCGTGAAAACCATGTGTTTTGGCCGATGTAAAAAAATTGATGACGTCACTTAAAGGCAATGCCAGCACAGCCAATCAGAATGGCTTTGCTGCTATTGCCTTTAAGAAAACGTCATGAAATGACACATGGCCGGACTCACATGGTACTTGAACCAATCAGAGTAGGGATGGAGTTCCCACGCTCTGATTGGCTGGCTTACCATGTGAGTCCGGCCATGTGTCATTTCATGACGTTTTCTTAAAGGCAATAGCAGCAAAGCCATTCTGATTGGCTGTGCTGGCATTGCCTTTAAGTGACGTCATCAATTTTTTTACATCGGCCAAAACACATGGTTTTCACGGCCCAATCAGGGCCGTGGGAACCATATGACGACAAATGTGACGTCATAGGCCTATAAAAGCCTATGTCGTCTCATTTTGAAGGCAGATGCCGAGGAGGACGGACCTCCTCCTGAAGATTGAAGACCAGGGCGTGGCACCGGACGTCAAGAAGACCCCGGAACAAGGTATTGTAATACAGATTCACTAAGAATAAAACTAGTACAACCCTTGATTGTCATGTTTTATTATTTTAATGTTTAATTTGTTATGTTTTTTTTTCTTTTATGGGTTCCTGTTCCTGGATCGTGTCGTGGATTGTTTCTTGGATTTCTTCGTGGCTTGCTTCCTGGATTGGTTCCTGCACTTGTTCTTGGATTGGTTCCTGGTTTGGTTCGTGGATTTGTTCCTGGATTGTGTCGTGGATTTGTTCCTGGATGGTGTCGTGGATGGTGTCGTGGATTGGTTCGTGAGTAAGCTGATCAACGGGAGTCGGTGGGGGCAAGTAATGGTAAGTTAAATAAAGAAATGTACTTAATGTAACTGTTTTTTGTGTTGCTTTTTCATGTTTTCATTTTTTACAATGCATATCATTTCTTCCCACTGTATGTATGTCTGTATGTATGTGTACAGATATATATACAGGGTAAGAAATTATAGTGTTGTTAAAGCTTCTAATTCTGTATTGTTAATCATTGTGGCTATGCATTGATGTGTGCTAAATGTATTTTATTTTTAGACAGATGTAAGTTTTGGGCTTCCAGGCCGTACAGTAGGATATGGAAAGCCTTGCTTTATTATATTGTAATTGTTGGTGTACTTTTGACTATGTTTTGAAGTTGTTCTCTGTTAGGATAGCTTTAGTTCATTGTGTAATTGGTATGGATGGTATTTTAATTGTTTAGGGATGTAATTGATGTGTGGTAATTCATTGATGGTGAGTTTATTGTATTAAATAATATACTTCTTGTGATGTATGGCGATTTGAGTGGCATTATTGTATTGTTAACATTGATTTGCAGCGTGTACATGCAGTTTACATGTTATGCTACATGTATACACTGTAAATGCAATGTTTTATGAGGCATGTGAGCCTACAGATTGAATGATTAAATGGAATTTGGTTAGGCAATTGGTTTTTATTTCACTGAGGATGTTATGCATAACTGTTGTAGGCATTGCAGGATGGCTTCACCCCTTAATTACCTTTCAGGTTAGTACCCGATAAGGTGATTAAGGGGTTCAGTGTTATGTTAATGATATTGAAATGTTGTGGCTATTTCTAATGTTGGCAACGGACCCCAAGGATGATGCTGGCGACGGAGACTTCTTATTGATGAGGTTAGTACAAGTTTCTTTACATTTTAACGTTATTGAATGTGTTTAATAATGGCCAAATAATGTATTATCCCTATGTGGATAATAGTTATTTGGCACATTATTGTACTGTATGTGCTGGGGGAGGGGGTATTAGGCCCAAGGGTATTTGGTAGGACTCCCCTGTGGGTATTGGGTGAGGGTGGTTGGGGGGCTTTGTGGGGGAGGGTATGTGGGTGATGGTGGCTTAACCCCTTAATAACTGTAGCGGTTAATAACCGCTATGGTGATTAAGGGGTTAGGGGACATTAATTTGGATGTTGTAATTCTTGTGTTTGTTTTGCAGAAGCGGATGGGGCATGGGCAGGATGAAGATGAGGATGGCCTTCATCGTGGCAGTGGGACATGGGTGAGTGCTATATGTATTTAAAGTCTTTATTGTTGTGTATGTATTGTAAATGGACAACTGCACTATTATCCATTTGTGGATAATAGTCATTCTGCCCATTACTATACTGTATGTTAGGGGGGTATAGGTGTTGTTGGGTATATATATATATATATAATTATTTAATTATTTATTTAATTCGTTGGGGGGCTGGGGTGTTTTTTTTTAATTATTGTGGGTAGTGGGGGTGTGTGAAGGGGGCATTAGCCCCAACGGTGGTTGTTTAGGGCTTGCGGGTGGGTAGCGGGAGGCCTTAACCCCTTCAGGACCGTAGCAGTATTAACCGCTACGGTCGTGAAGGGGTTAAGTGCCCCCGCATCCCCCCCGCAAGTCCTAAACTCACACCCAGGGCCAAATACCCCCCTCACCCATCCCCGCTACCCACAATAACGCTGGCACGGTGGGTTAACCCCTTCATTGCCTTAGCGGTTAGCCGCTAAGGTAATGAAGTGGCTTTTAAATGCCTTTTTCCTGCCTCGGATGCATGCCGGGGGGCTCCGGTGCGGGTATCAGCTCCGGAGACCCCCGGCATCAATCACAGGCAGGAAAAAGGGCTGATTTTTCCTAAGTGTCGCCCTTGCCGATGCTTCTCCTTCAGCAAGTTGCCAACTTTAGTTGGCGGGCTGGATTGGCCATAAAATCTCCAATCTGGCCTGCCGATCAGCACCAAAAAGCTGATCGGGGCTTACTGAATTCAGGCGGGAAAAAAAAGTCCCGATAAGTGGCTTATCGGCAGCCGGGTGGCGAAAAAATTTTTTTCGGAAGAAAAGTTGCCGATAATTCCCACTTATCGGGGCTTACTGAATCAGGAGGGCAAAAAACGGCTATAAAATGCCGAAAAAGCCTTATCGGGGCTTACTGCATGAGGCCCTGAATGTGAAGAGCATCTCTCCACTCCAAGCACTCCATCACTGTGGTATGTCTCTGGTGGTACTATCGCGAGACAATTGTGGCGTCACTTGGATTTCCGGATAGGTTAAAGGCACTCCCTAAGGAGACTTGCTGCTACGGCTGCCCTTGTATTAAAGGCAAACAAATGGCTAGCGTTCCCATAAATTAGATAAAGCGTGCATATAATAAAACTGGACAAAATTGAGTCCACGAAACACACCCTATGCGTTTCGTCTTCAAAAGACTTCATCAGGGGTTAAATGCACAGATAGTAGTACATAATTTATAGCTAGAACAACCAATCAGAACATGGTGTAATGTGATAATGTGTAATGAGTAGCAGATGAGAGCTCAAAAATCTGAGTTAACTTCTATAAATGCTGGTGTAAATACACATCAATAGCAGGGTGCACTTATGCTGATAGAAATAAATATCAAATATATCAAAACATTATAATATTTTATGAATATACTAGCTGAGAGCCCCGGCGTTGCCCGGGATGTTTGTGGTGTGGGTGTGGCATTTGGGTGGGGAGTGGTCCACACGGCCCATGTGCGGTGGTAGTGCTGCTGTGGCTGTACTGATGGTGATTGTATCGGTGTGCTGATTTGGGAGGGTTTGGTGCTGATGTGGGGGTGCGGATGTGGGTGTGCCGATGGGGGAGGTGCAAAGGTGGCGATGTGTGGGTGCTGATGGGTGCTGAGAATGGCGGGGAGCCGAGAATGCCAGTGTGCTGGGGGGGCATGGGATACCGGTGTGCTGATGTGGTGGTGCTGGGGATAGTGTGTGTGTGTATACATGTTTGTGTGTATACATTGTATATGTGTGTGTGTGTGTGTGTGTATATACATGTGTGTGTGTGTGTATGTGTACATGTGTGTGTATACATGTGTGTGTATGTATACATTGTGTGTATGTATATATTGTGTGTATACAACATGTTTGTGTGTATACACGTGTGTATACACATGTGTGTATACACATGTGTGTGTATACACATGTGTGTGTGTATACACATGTGTGTGTATACACATGTGTGTGTATACATGTGTGTGTATACATGTGTGTGTATGTATAAATGTGTGTGTATGTATATATTGTGTGTATACAACATGTTTGTGTGTGTGTATAGACGTGTGTATACACATGTGTGTGTATACACATGTGTGTGTATACACATGTGTGTGTGTGTGTATACACATGTGTGTGTATACATGTGTGTGTGTATACGTGTGTGTGTATACGTGTGTGTGTATACGTGTGTGTGTATACACATGTGTGTGTATACGTGTGTGTGTATACGTGTGTTTGTATACATGTGTGTGTGTATACATGTGTGTGTGTATACATTATGTGTATGTATACCTGTGTGTGTATACGTGTGTGAGTGTATGTCTCCATGTGTGTGTGTACGTGTACATGTGTGTGAGTATACATGTACATGTGTGTGTGTGTGTACGTGTCTACGTGTACATGTGTGTGTGCACGTGTACGTGTGTGTACGTGTGTGTACGTGTGTGTGTGTGTGTGTCTACGTGTGTGTGTGTGTGTCTACGTGTGTGTGTGTGTACGTGTGTGTGTGTCTATGTGTGTGTGTGTGTGTGTGTGTCTACATGTGTGTGTTTGTGTATACGTGTGTGTGTTTGTGTATACGTGTGTGTGTGTGTGTATACGTGTGTGTGTGTTTGTGTACGTGTGTGTGTACGTGTGTGTGTGTGTGTATATACGTGTGTGTGTGTGTATACGTGTGTGTATACGTGTGTGTGTATACGTGTGTGTGTGTGTGTCTACGTGTGTGTGTGTGTCTACGTGTGTGTGTGTGTCCCTGTGTGTGTGTTTGTGTCCCTGTGTGTCCTTTGGCCCGTCATTCCGCCTCAGGCCAATGAGAGGTGTGCGGGGGCGGGCCAAGGGACCAATGAGGTGGGAAGGGGGGGGGGAGGAGGTGGTAAGGGGGGGGGGTGAGGAGGGGGGAAGGGGGGGAGGGAAAGGGGGGAGGGAAAGGGGGGGGAGGGGGGAGGGGAAGGGGGAGGGAGGGGGGAGAGGGGAGGGGGGAGGGGAAGGGGGGAGGGGGGAGGGGAAGGGGGGGAGGGGGGAGGGGAAGGGGGGGAAGGAAGAGGGGGGAAGGAAGGGGGGGAGGGAGGGGGGGAAGGAAGGGAGGGGGGAAGGGGAGGGGGGGAGGTGGTGGGAAGGGGGGGTGGAGGTGGTGGGAAAGGGGGTTGGAGGGGGGGAGGTGGTGGGAAGGGGGGTTGGAGGGGGGAGGTGGTGGGAAGGGGGGGAGGTGGTGGGGAGGAAGGGGGAAGGGGGGGAGGAGGGGGGAAGGGGATGGGAGGTGGTGGGGGGAGGTGGTGGGGGGGAAGGGAGGGAGGTGGGGGGAGGGGGAGGTGGTGGGAAGGGGGGGAGGTGGTGGGAAGGGGGGAGGAGGGGGGAGGTGGAGGTAAGGGGGGAGGAGGGGGGAAGTGGTGGGAAGGGGGGGAGGTGGTGGGAAGGGGGTGAGGAGGGGGGACGTGGGGGGGGAGGGGGGAGGTGGTGGGGATGAAGGGGGTGTGGTGGAGAGGAAGGGGGAAGGGGGGGAGGAGGGGGGAAGGGGAGGGGGGAAGGGGGGGGAAGGGGGGGGGAGGTGGTGGGGAGGAGGGGGGAAGGGGGGAGGTGGTGGGGAGAAGGGGGGAAGGGGGGGAGGTGGTGGGAAGGGGGGGGGTGGTGGGAAGGGGGGGGAGGTGGTGGGAAGGGGGGGAGGTGGTGGGAAGGGGTGGTAGGTGGTGCGAAGGGGGGGAGGTGGAGGGGAGGTGAAGGGGGTGGGGGGGAGGTGAAGGGGGGGTGGAGGGGAGGTGAAGGGGGGGTGGAGGGGGGTTGGAGGGGAGGTGAAGGGGGGGTGGAGGGGAGGTGAATGGGGGGTGGAGGTGAGGTGAAGGGGGGGGTGGAGGAGAGGTGAAGGGGGGGGTGGAGGAGAGGTGAAGGGGGGTGGAGGGGAGGTGAAGGGAGTGGAGGGGAGGTGAAGGGGGAGGGTGGAGGGGAGGTGAAGGGGGGGTGGAGGGGAGGTAAAGGGGGGGTGGAGGGGAGGTGAAGGGGGGGGTGGAGGGGAGGTGAAGGGGGGGGTGGAGGAGAGGTGAAGGGGGGGTGGAGGGGAGGTGAAGGGGAGGTGGAGGGGGGTGAAGGGGAGGGTGGAGGGGAGGTGAAGGGGGGGTGGAGGGAGGTGAGGGGTGGGTGAGGGGAGGTGAGGGGAGGTGAAGGCCGCTCCCTCAGCCGTCCGGCCGCTCCCTCAGCCATCCGGCCACTCCCACGTGGATCTGAGGCGGGAGGCAGCTTGTTGTGGCCGCTCCCCCGCTGTGTCCTGGGTGCTCGCTCCTCCGCTGACTGTAGCGACGCCGGGGGGGGGGGGTGGAGGGGAGGTGAAGGGGGGAGAGGGGAGGGTGAAGGGGGGTGAAGGGGGTGAGGGTTGGGTGAAGGGGGGTGAGGGGAGGTGAAGGCCGCTCACTCACCCGTCCGGAAGGTCCCACGTGGATCTGAGGCGGGAGGCAGCGTGTTGTGGCCGCTCCCCCGCTGTGTCCCGGGCGCTCGCTCTCCCGCTGACTGTAGCGGCGCCGGGGGGGGGGGGGCTGAAAGCGCGGTAAACAGGGAGACACGGGGAGAGGAGGAGGAGGTGCGCGCGGGTGTGGAGGCTGATGTTCGGGGAGGAAGAGGCGGAGGCTCCGGGACCGGTGGGTATGTGAGCCCCACCCCCCGGGTTATACATGCTGCTAATGTACACCCCCCCCCTACTGTGTGTGTGTGTGTGTGTCTCTGTGTGTGTGTGTCCCTGTGTGTGTGTGTGTGTCTGTGTGTGTCCCTGTGTGTGTGTGTGTCCCTGTGTGTGTGTGTGTGTCCCTGTGTGTGTGTGTCCCTGTGTGTGTGTGTCCCTGTGTGTGTGTGTCCCTGTGTGTGTGTGTCCCTGTGTGTGTGTGTCCCTGTGTGTGTGTGTCCTTGTGTGTGTGTGTCCCTGTGTGTGTCCCTGTGTGTGTCCCTGTGTGTGTCCCTGTGTCTGTGTGTGTTTGTGTCCCTGTGTGTCCTTTGGCCCGTCACTCCGCCTCAGGCCAATGAGAGGTGTGCGGGGGCGGGCCAAGGGACCAATCAGATTTCCCCTAGGGACACCGGACATCCAGGCAGGCAGGCAGGCTGGCAGGCAGGCAGGCATACAGTGCTTTCACTAATATAGTATAAGATATGAATGGAACGAACACAATGAATAATGCGATTTGGCTTAACAGATGACTTCACAGGTATGTCCCTTGATGTGCAAGTCCTGTTTAAAAGATTTACTCAGTGGCCTTAAGCAGTGATAATCTTAGTATGTTTGAATATCAAAAGGTGTTTTTTTTTCACTCTCTTAACTATGTGCTGTTAATTGACCAACTGGAACAAGCTGATTTCATTGGGGCGGGGGGAGGGTCATGTGACTGCTTTAGATGTATAAAACACTTATTCCCCTTGCATTGGCAAGGAAGCATTGGCAAGGAAGCATTGGCATCTTAAGAGTGATGCATTTAAAGTGATCATTTTAAGTGATAAATATAGTTAGACTATAGTTTGACTAGAGGTGACTGGGGACTGCATCCTTTCTGCAAACTCTTTTACTCAAGACAAAAAACGGTAAGCTATTCAGATCACACTATGATCCCAAGCTTGCTAACCTGCCTATTTCAACCCCCCACCCCTTTACAACTTATTCACTGCAGTCTCTCCCAAAACTGACTGCACAATTACACTGAAACCCTGAATGACTCTAGCATTGCAATACAGCTAAACATTTGACAAGGAACAGGCACACACCGCTGTTTAGTCTGCACACACTGACTCTGCTCACAACAGCTCCTTGCAGCACTGCCTACCTCTAGCATCATGAACCTGCTATGTATTTTAACTTTTTTCTTTCTCCTGGCCTCATGGAGATGTTACTCCCTCTATCCACTACAATCTCCTCCATCCTGGCCCACACCCAACATCACCATACACCCTGGACTACTCAAAAGCCTTTCACTATCTACTGAATGTTGGTGGAGAACTCTAAAAACAAGCACACCAACCACCTCTCACTCAAATGGCAAACATCACAAATCTACAACTTGCAAACAACTACCCAAATTTCTACTCATACTATTACTCTCTTTAGCAGGTGATATTGAACCTAACCCAGGTCCTCCCATTTCAGCTCTGTCCCATGCCCCTGACAATTCCACCTTTAAATTCCAAAAAGGGCTATCTGTCGCCCATATAAACATCCGGAGCCTGCTGCCCAAACTGGACGAACTAAGGACATGGTGCCTTATGCATAAACCCAAAGCCATCGTTCTTACAGAAACATGGCTATCCCCTAAATCTCCTGATGCAAATATTGCCATCCAGGGATACTCCATTTTTAGGAGAGATAGGTCAAAGAGAGGAGGAGGGGTGTTATTCTATATTGCAGACACATTACAATTTACACTCCTAAATTGGCCCCCAAGCCCACCCTCTTTTGAAATTCTAGTTGGCAAAATCTGCCTCCCCTTTTCTAAGCAAATCTTGCTTGCTGGCATCTACCGCCCCCCTCAATCCCCTCTACAATCCCTGACTGATATCACCCAATTTCTTGGCTCCATTTCCTCTCTGAATGAGAAGAGTGAGCTGCTAGTTCTTGGGGATTTCAACTTCAATTGGCTTGACCCTAAAACCCACAAAATCCAGATACAACTCAAGTCACTTAACCTATCGCAACTTATTTCCCAACCCACACGGATAAACCTGAAATCGCATAACCATTCCTTGCTAGACTGGATTCTCTCCTCAAACCCCAGCAGAATCCAATCCTCTGGCATCCTTCCTGATATTTTCAGTGACCATGCAATAGTGTACTGTGTAAGGAAAATTAAACTGCTCCATTCAAGCCCTAAAGTTCTCCTCACTAGAAAATGTAAAAACTTTAACCCACAACAGTTTCTGGATGACCTTACCAACTGCCCATGGCACAGAATCGATTTAATTCCCGACCCTGATTCTGCGCTCGACTATTTCCAATCTGAGTTCTTAAAATTCTGCGATACCCATGCTCCACTACGCAAAATAAGAGTACGGGGAGCCCACCTTCCATGGGTTACACCTGACCTTATAGCACTCTACCAGTTCAGGGATGCCTTGGGGAAAAGCTACAAAGTAACTGGCACTACCAAGGATCTCAATCACTACAGATGCATGAGGAACATGTGCACAAGGCAAACAAGGCATGCAAAAGCACAATATTACTCTGAAAATCTCCACCAAACAACATCAAACCCAGCTAACTTCTGGAAGGTTATCAACAATATATTCCAGCCTCCTAACCATCAACAACCAAGTAATATCACTAAGGGGGATATTACTCTGACAAACCCCACTGACATTGCAAATGCATTCAATGATTACTTTGTGGGGTGTGCCACTAACTTATTAGCGAAACGCAGCCCAAACCACAAACCTGAATCTCATCCTGGAAGTACCCCTATAATCCCACCCCCTCCCAACACTGCCCACAATTTTCAATTTGGCCCAGTATCTGAAGAGGAGATTATACAAGCGCTCCTCAAACTAAAACTAAGCAGCCAATGTGGACCTGACTTACTACAATCTAGGTTCCTTCGACTTGGTGCCCCAGTCATTGCCAAACCAATTGCTTCCATAGTCAACACTATCCTGTCTGCAGGCCATATCCCTAAGACCTGGAAAGCTGCCAGAGTTGTCCCAATCTTCAAAAGTGGGGACAAAAACACTGTCTCAAACTACAGGCCAATCTCACTTCTCCCAATTCTATCTAAAGTCATGGAAAAATGTGTCCACTCCCAACTAAGCGATTTCTATACCAAAACTAATTTCCCTAGCCAATTCCAATCTGGCTTTCGTCCCAAACACTCCACCGTAACTACCCTGCTAAAAGTTTGCAATGAAATCCAGTGTGGAATGGAACGGGGACAACTCACTGGTGCAGTATTCCTAGATTAACCCCTCCCACTAAGCCTAACCACCCTCCCCGTGACAACCATTCCTTTCACCCACCCATTCTACCAGCAACAAAACCACACAGGAATGGGCAAAAAAATACACTAGCCATTTCATCCATTGATTGTCACAGTGTTTACCTACAGTATTCCCTCAATGGGGAAAAGAAAACCAAATTGGCAACCAATCGGAAATCTACTACCCACCCCCTCTACCCCAACACACAGTAATGAGAAAAGGCCTTATTATCCAGATTCGGGATATAGCGCATTTGCCCATTAAAAATAAACCATTAGCAAGCAACCTATAATAATTAAAAGTTGTATTTACCCCTGAAAGGATAAAGGCTATCCTTGTGTTTGTACTCATCCTCTTCCATGTCACAAACATTAAAATAAAAAAAGCTAATGGCTAATAACCCCTTAACTACCTAGCAGCTAATAACTATCCCGCTACCCTCCTGTGAAGCTTAACTATCCTCCCGAGGGAAACTACCCCCAACCTGCACCCTTGCACCCCCATTGCAACACACACAAATGGGAAAAAGCTTTTGTAGCCAAACTGATTGAATCACATGGTACATGCATGAATCTGATTGGTGGATGTACCCCGTGACGTCTTCCCTTTTTTGGGGTGATGTGATATCACCTTAAAGGGAGGGAAGCAATCCAATCAGGTACCATATGCTTCCATCGCTTTAGGGAGATGTCATATCACCCAAAAAAAGGGAAGGCATCACATGGTACATCCACCAATTGTATTAGTGTATTAGTGTAGTGTAATTGTATGTGATTCCATCAAGTTTGGAAGAGAAGTCATTATTTGCCACATTGATGACTGGAAACATGGTACATCCAGTAATCTGGTTGGTGGATGTACCATTTATCATTCTAAGTCAAAAAGGCCTTATACAGGACCTGTCATGTCCCATATGACAGGAAAAAGATGGCGAGTCAACATCTCCTGGACCTGGTGAAAAAAAGAAAGAAGAAAAGAAACTAATTTTGTCTCAAAAGCCCCCAGAGTAGGCCTCTCCAACCCGATAGCTTTAGCAAGATGGCCACTTACTTACAATGAGGCCTATACTTTAAGTGACACTACATTAAGTCTGTAGATGGAGAGAGACATGCCTAACATACCTGTCTGAGGCTTCCTTTGACTGCTGGATCGGGAGGTGATCAACTAGCAACCGCCAGCAGTGTGGGTTGTCTGAGTGGTCCTTTCCTGTGTTGACTGTGGGTCAGGATGGGTGAACCCCTGGGTGGAAAGGTAGATGTGACTGTGGTCAGAGGAAGCAGTGAGCCTTGTGGAGGCTTTGTAGTTGCACCTATGGGTCCAGTGCCCACAGCATAGTCATAGCTTGAGTGTGGTGCATCCCCTTGTATCCCCTTCCTTCTGTGCCACTCGTGCCTTTTACTTTCAGGGTCTCAAAAAGCCACTGAGGCTTAGGCCACACTAATTGGGGCTTCAGAAGCTCTGTGTGTGGGGTCCTCCCACTTCAGCTCCGACCATGACATAGGGGCCATACTTGAGAGATGAAGGACATGAGTCTAAATCCCTGGGGACCAAACAGTGAGGCAGGATCTAAAGGCAGGGGGCAAAAAATAAATAAATAAACTTAGCACAATAAGTAGGGGGTTGTGGAGAAAAAGCAGCTATAACAGCTAATAGCACCAGCTGCCCACAGACCCTGCAGTCCATCTGCAATTATCCACAACAGCATCATTCTGCACCTTTACACCAGTCATCAGAGGATCATTACCTACTGCACCGACACACTTTATTCGAGCAAATACCCAGTATGTACCTGGCAGATACCTGGAATGCGCCGCTCCTCACCTCTGACAAGCCCCGTTGCGTTTGCCTTCCCAGCCTGGGTTCATGCCTGGCTGACGGGCGGCTGATCTGTTAAATGATAATGATTAGGATTTAATAGGCTGCAATGCTTCGCGTGTCTACCAGATGGCATAAATTCATGAATTGTAATGCAGTATATATATATATACTGTGCAGTATTGCAGCCAGCGGGAATAAAATGCTTCAATCCCTGTTTGGAAAATACCTCAATGCACTCGGGCAGAAAACAGTCACAAACCTCAATACACCCGGGTATACCCGAATTCGTGGGACTAGCCGAGCTCGAATAAAGTGTGTCGCCAGTGTATAATGAAATAAAAGTCCCTGACATTACTTATTGAATTAAAAATACCACAATCTCAATAAAGTATACTGTACCACAACAACACTGCTTTGATGGGAATAAAGACAAACATCTTTGAATTGCAAATAAAGGTAAAACAAATCTATAAAGACTGCCAGAATATTTCAACAAGTAGCTGTGACGGTGAAGGGGTACACAGGCCATTAATAAAGGTATTTGTCTTGGCTGGTGGCTCCTGAGCAATATTGGGGAATTATAAAATTTCAGCTCTGCAACCCAATCATGGCAGAAACACGGTGTTTTGTGATAAAACTTTATATGTGTGTCTTATTATTCCAGGAGTGTTAAGCAGCGGACATTTCCCTGCTTCAGCACAGACCGGAACAGTACGACTGGGCAGGGAATTGAATTACATTCAGGTCCCCCGGTATATGCCCGAGAACCCCAGAACCAGGGGGGGGGGGGGGGGTTCAGAGTAAAGTCATTTTTAAGCTTACAGTTAGGTCTGGAAATAATTGGACACTAATGCAAGTTTTGTTATTTCGGCTGTGTACCAAAATTAATTAAAGTTACAGTTAAATAATGCATATGAACTTAAAGTGCAGTCTATCAGCTTTAATTTGAGGGTATTCACATCCAAATTGGAGAAAGGGTTTAGGAATTCCATCTCATTAATATGTAGCCCCTCATTTTTCAAGGGACCAAAAGTAATTGGACAATTGACTCAAAAGCTGTTTCATGGACAGGTGTGGGCTATTCCTTCATTATTTCATCATCAATTAATCAGGTAAAAGGTCTGGAGTTGATTCCAGTCGTGGCATTTGCATTTGGAAGCTGTTGCTGTGAACCCACAATATGCGGTCAAAGGAGCTCTCAATGCAAGTGAAACAGGGCATCCTTAGGCTGCAAAAAAAAGGAAAATCCATCATAGAGATAGCAGGAACATTGGAAGTGGCCAAATCAACAGTTTGGTACATTCTGAGAAAAAAAGAACGCACTGGTGAGATCAGCAACACAAAAAGGCCAGGACGTCCATGGAATACAACAGTGGTGGATGATCGTAGGATCCTTTCCATGGTAAAGAAAAACCCCTTCACAACATCCAGCCAAGTGAAGAACACTCTCCAGGAGGCAGGCATATCATTATCCAAGTTTACCATAAAGAGAAGACTTCATGAGAGCAAATACAGAGGGTTCACCACAAAGTGCAAACCATTCATAAGCCTCAAGAATAGAAAGGCCAGCATAGACTTTGCCAAACAATATCTAAAAAATCCAGCCCAGTTCTGGAACAGCATTCTTTGGACAGATGAAACTAAGATCAACCTATACCAGAATGATGAGAAGAAAAAAGTATGGAGAAGGCTTGGAACGGCTCATGATCCGAAGCATGCCACATCATCTGTAAAACACGGTTAGGCAGTGTGATGGCATGGACATGCATGGCTTACAATGGCACTGGGTCACTAGTGTTTATTGATCATGTGAAAGAAGACAGAAGCAGCCGGATGAATTCTGAAGTATATATGGATCTGCTCAGATTCAGCCAAATTCAGCAAAGTTGATTGGACGGCGCTTCACTTTACAGATGGACAATGACCCAAAACATACTGCGAAAGCAACCCAGGAGTATTTTAAGGCAAAGAAGTGGAATATTCTGCAATGGCCGAGTCAATCACCTGATCTCAACCTGATCGAACATGCATTTCACTTGCTTAAGACAAAACATAAGGCAGAAAGACCCACGAACAAACAACAACTAAAGACAGCTGCAGTAAAGGCCTGGCAAAGCATCACTAAGGAGGAAACCCAGCGTTTTGTGATGTCCATGCATTCCAGACTTCAAGCAATCATTGCCTGCAAAGGATTCTCAACAAAGTATTAAAAATGAACATTTTATTTATGATTGTGTTAATTTGTCCAATTACATTTGAGCCCCTGAAATAAAGGGACTGTGTATGAAAATGGTTGCAATTCCTAAACTTTTCATACAATATTTTTGTTCAACCCCTTGAATTAAAGCTGAAGGTCTGCACTTCTATTGCATCTCAGTTGTTTCATTTCAAATCCACTGTGGTAGTGTACAGAGCCAAAATAATGAAAATTGTTACAGCGTCCAATTATTTCCGGACCTAACTGTATGTGTATAACTGTGTCAGTGTTTTCGTGTAAGCACATGAAAGAAAAAATGGTTTTAAAACCCAGCAACTAGCAGCATAGCAGGCGACGTTTTGCTAACTTTTGTTAGGAAGTTCCTATCGCAGTGAAATTTGCCGTGAGCACTGTTCGGATAAAATCAGGAAATGTAATATCGCGCAATTTTAATATAATTATATAAAAATTGGTGAATTAAAGTCCCCCTATTTTAATTGTAGCAACATGTTAGGCATATTGGGATTTTCATTCAGACGGCCGGAACAGAAGAAACACTTCATTTGTAATCACTGTACTTTAGAAATGCTTAGAGGAAATTCCTGCGAGGTAAGCGATGCACATTTAACCCGGACTTCTAAGACACCCAGCTGGCGCAGAGCCAAGATGTATGTAAAAGTACAGCGTTAAAAGGCTTCGGCCGACTAAGGTGTTAAGTGCGGAGGGTGGGGGGATAATGCAAGTATCCCCATCTTAGTAAATGTCTGGGAAAATGGCCCAGATATCTGGCCAGCTCAGACAAAATGTCGGCAGGTAAGGGGACTGGGTCTGGCATGCTAAGCTGCAAAGGTGCGAGATTCATGCATGCCCTTAGCAAACTAAGAAGCCCACTGCCAGGTTTAGCAAGTATGGGCAACTCTGGGATAGGTGGGAATATTATTCCCATGAAAGAGATTGGCTGCAGAGGTTACAGATAGGGATTTTTACTGCATAAGAATCCCTGCAGCCGATCGGGAGTCAGATTCGTCATGCAGGGAAGGATTCCTCTAAGCTGGATTTTAAACTTTATGCCATCGTAACCCAAGTCAAGAGTTCGTAAGAACAAAGGAATCCAGAACCAATCCTATGGCGGTAGAATGAAGTAAGCAGCTTCGGAGAAGAAACTGTGGTTGCGAGCGGCACCATTGTCCAAAGACTGTTTTCAGCTCTGTTTGCGCACAACTCCCGCTCCTGGGAAATTGTGCCTAGAGACTCTATTTCTAAAGATTTAGTTGCAGGTATAGAAGATTTTGTTTCACCCCGTCCCAGTAAGTGTATTTCAAGTGTTTTTGTAAACCAATGTGTGTGTGTTCATTCTGTAAATAAATCACAATTTGTTTTATCTCTTGCTTTGCTCAATCAAAGGATCCAGGTATAAAGGTGTTAAAAGTGTTGGTCTCCTGTGACAGTGGCAAACATTGCAAATGATCACAAATATAGTTAACAAATGCCAGTCAGGCACATACAGATCTAGCCACAAGTATTAGAACTCTTGCCTTTTAAATTCTGGGGCAGTCTCACAGTTAATGCCTCAACATTGCAGCAACATTTCTGTGAGATTCTTAATGGCCCATCAGATGAACACAGCAGGGGTCCCTGTAGTCCCATTCAGTTTGAATGGTACTGCAGGGAACCTCAGCTGTGTTACTCGGATGGGTCATTAAGAATCTCACAGAAATGTTGAGGCAATGTTGCAGCAATGTTGAGGCATTTACTGTGAGACTGCCCCAGAATCTCCCAGAATTTCCCAGGTAAGTGTTCTAATACTGGTTGCTGCATCTGTAGTCCTTTTAAATGGTCACTTGCAAGTGAGGCTGAAACAGGATGACATAACTGAGGACAGATATTTTTCTAATTACATAAAAGAGAAGGAGTGAGAGCTTATTGAAGTGGGAGAATGTATGATAATCGGAGGAAGGGGTTGCGTCCCCAAAACATAATTATTCTGTCTGCTTCAAGCATTGAGTCAAACTTCAGCAATTCTATTTGCAGCTCCAACTGTGGGCCTCCACCCTCTTTTGCTGTACTTGAAGTGGAAGAAGATAGAAATGTATAAATAATAAAAAAACTTTGTCATTTGTCTTTTTTTATAAGAGAAAAAAAAGGCACCCACAAAGAAACCCAATAAAAAAACAGAGAGAAACAGTGCAGGTCTGCATTTTTTGCCCGCAAATTAAAATGAGGAAACACCATCATGAGATGGAATCAGATCTCCCCTGAATATTATTGAGGTTCCTTCCTCCTCTTCTGGTGCACTGTCAGAAGCTCAGCCCCCCCCAGATACAAATACAGAGATTCAGAATCTCTTTAGAGATGTCAGAAAAGCTCTCAAGGCAGATCTTCTAAACATTGTCCAAGAACTGCGGCAGAAGATCACCTCAATAGGCACATGGGCCAATGCACTGGAAACTGGAACGCAGAACCTAGCAGAATCTCACAATATACTGGAACATAAAATAAAAAATAAGAAAGCTAAAATCGACAACCTGCAAGATAAACAGGAAGACCTGGAGAATTGGTCTCGGTAGAATATTTTTGGATTTAAAAATCCCAGAGGATCAAGATCATGAAAATCTATATAACTTTCTGACCAGTTTCTCCAACCCTTACTACCAGACACTGCTCCAGGTGAGATTATTATGGACAGAATACATTGTGTAATGAAACATGGAGTAGCAGCTCAGGACACTCATAGAGACTCAGTGATTCATCTGCATAATTACAAAAAAAGAAAAAAAATTCTGGGTGGTCTTAAACTCCAACCTGGCCTATCACCGGTCAGTCTGGCGAAATGGAGGCATTTAAAACCAATAACGGATGTTGTGATTGAACTACATTTGTGCAAGTTTACAGTCAAGTGAGCCATCACTCCAGGATTGTCCCTTCGGGGTTGGGACTGGATTAAAGGTAGGGGTCACATGAGTTCCTGCATGTTGTGGGGCCTGTGGTCTAATGCTTCTACTCTTTTTCCTAACCCTCACATCGGGCTTCAGTCCATATTCAAGGTGGATTGATTTCACAAGCATATTGACGTTTCTCTGTATCACATATGAGAATGAAGAATGTCCTAAACCCCTTCTAAGACAATTCCATAAATTTCAAGGGTTATGAACCGTCCTATATTGTAATAGAAAACTATTAATCCTGTAGAGGTTTTTGAATGCACTATTAGGGATTCATTTCCCCACAAATTGTTAACTGCCCAATTGGATTTTTTTTTTCAAATTGAAAGATTAAGCTCTCCTATTTACTAAACAGTCACCTTTGCTATTCAAAACTTAAACTATCCAAAGCCCCAGACTCAGATGGATTTTTTAACAAATACTGCAATACTTTCAGTAATTTACTACCTCTCAGCTGGTTAGTCTATTTAATGAATGTGTCAAACAGGCCAAGCTCCCATCAGAATCTATTTAGGCCACAATTGTTACAACTCCATAGGAGTGAAAAGACAAATCCTTATTTTTCAACTTTTTGACCAATTATTCTCTATAACACAGATACAATACTGTACACTAAAAATTTTGCCCTCAGATTAGAAGTTTCTTTAACAATTTATCCACACAGACCAGGTTGGTTTCATACCGAATAGGCAATTGGTAGATATCACTAATAGAAATATTACTCTTATTAATTATGCAGACTCTTGTAAATAATAATAGTTCTTCTTTCATTAGATGTTAAAAAAAAGTTTTTGATCGATGGAACTGGTCATGTATGTTTTCAGTGTTTAAAGCCTTTGGTCTCGGTGATACTTTTATTAGAGCAGTCTCAGCAACCTATATAAATCCCGCTGTTAGGCCTCGGCCATGGTTAATCCTGGCGGGCGGAGGCGCACTGAGGCTGAGGGAAAGTGGGTGATTTCCCTGGCCTTAGACAGCGCGCCGTCCGGGGGCGTGTCGGGGGCGTGTCGGCGGGCGGGCCAGTGACATCACGGAGCTGGTTCACCCTCATTGGGCGAACCGCTTATGTGAGCAGCCCTGCGCTCCGGCAAGCGCGAAGATTTAAAATTTCCCTAAGACCTACGCTTAGAAGCGTAGGCGAGCCCCTACTAAAGCCGCTCTTATTGCGGCTGTAGGGGCTCAGTGCCGAGCGGAAGCACACCTCAGCGCGCCTCCACCCGCAAGCACTATCCATGGACGCAGCTTAGAGTTAGTGCTGCAGGTTTAATCTCTGACCCATTCTCTCTTTCCAATGGGGCGAGACAGAACTGCCCACTTTCTCCCATTTTCTTTGCTATGCAATTGATCCTCTTGCAATAGCTATTAGAAATAACCCAGATATCTTTGGTTTTACAGTGGGAACACTCAAATACAAAATCAGTCGGTACGCTATGCTGACAATATCTATTAAGGAATTTTGGAGCAATCTCAGATTAATACTTCCAAATTAGAGGCTTTGACCACTAATATCCCAAATACAACCCAGGGGCATCTTAGATCATTTTTTTCTTATACCTGGCAGGTCAAATTCATGAAATACTTGGAAATGAAATTACTATCTGAATGATTTATATAAATTTAATTATGCCATCTCTGTTTTGCTTTACAAAAGAACGTATCCTTCTGGGATAAAAAATAAAATAACATGGCTGGGGTATATTACCTCAGTAAAAAGGAACATTATCTCCTGTATTTTGTATTTTTTTCAGACTCTCCAATCCAAATTCATAGTTGAGCATTTCCACAAATTCTAGACTATAGTTCGTTAATTTGTGTGGGCGGGAAATAAACAAAGTCCTCTGGGTGGTTAGTGTCATTGGAAACCAGATTTATTGGACACCTTTTACCAGGATCATGTATTGAGCAAAACCAAGTTAATTAAATAAATTGAGGTTTATTCACAGAAATAGGCATACACACAGTGGAACACAAAATAAAGACAAAAAGACACTCTTACTTGGGGACTGGTGTAAAAAACTAGATTTTCCTAGCTGTAGGGCACTCTAAATAAGAGTTTTTCCTTTACCGGGACTTAGTACCAAACGTCCTGGAACTAAAATTGGCTTGAAATCCCAACTGCGACCACTTCGTTCGTTTCTGAGAACTTGGTCTCGAAAAGTTGGACTTTGAATTTTTTACAGGTAGACTTTTCAGAAGTCGATGCTCTGCTATTTACGCAAGAGCACTTTTGAAAAGCCTGCCTGCACTTCTGGCGCTGAGTATCTCGACGGTGATTGCCTTAGGGGTTACTGATAGTATTTTGGAGTTCCTTCACAAAATACTAAAATCATTCAGCGCGTGGGAAATTTCTCAATAGCCAATCAGAGCGAAGCCATTCTGAAAAGCCGGGTAAGCGGATAATCTGAATCTGCCAAGGGACATGCGCAAGTTTGCAACCTTAGTCCCTTGCTTTTCAGGTGCCACCCACTGGTTCAGGCTCCTACAGATCTGACAGGACAACTAGCAGTTTGGACAACTGCCATTCATCCCAGGACGGGGGTACTTGAGTTCTTCCCTGTTACCCAAATGGTCTTCACACTCCTGGCATTATCTGGTGGCTTTCATCTCTGATGCCAACAGACTTACAGGCACCATCTTTATCCCTTGTAGCCTGTTTGAACATTGATTCCGAAAGTTTCAGCTCATTTACTGTGCACAACAGTACATTACAGTATTAAACACAATGTTAATAAAATGTACTTTTATTACAGCCTAAGTCTCTGGGTATGGGGAATAGAATTTTCTACTAGCCTTTCTTCCCCACACACTATCTAAGAGACTTGGACTGGACTCTAAGATGTTCTGGGCTACCTGGGCATTAACTGGGTGTCCCCCTTAAACTAGGGACCCGTCATAGTTACAGGGACACTTTGCATCCCTTTGCCCCTTTCACGGGAGACCAGGCAATTCACACCTTTTATACCGGGATCATATGATTGAGCAAAACAAGGAGGTAAAATAAATTTTAATTTATTTCAGGAAAAAACATACACACAATGGATCACAATATGTAAGAGAAAACACACTTACTGGGAATCTGAGCTAATAACCGAAACTTTCCTAGTCCAAATGGCTACAAAATGAAGTCTGTACGAACCCTGTTCAATCACCGGGAGGTACTCACAAAAGTCCCGGAACTCAATACGACATGCATTTCCAGCCGCGACCGCTATGTTCCGTTTTCAGAACATGGCCCCTGAAAAGTGGGACTTAGCCGGTTCACGTCTATTTCTCTCAGAGCATAATTTTGGGATCTTGAATTTGCTGCTGGTGGTTTGGCGCTTAAAATCTGAGGTCCTGATTGGGTGCTAAGTTTCTTATCAGTTTTGGAGTCCCATTCATAAAACACTACAGCCAATCAGCATGTAGGAATTTCTCTGCCAGCTCACATACCTGGAGCACCCCCTGCACCCCTATACTCGGTCAGGGTGACTTGGGCATGAACTGGGCATCCCCCCTTATACTAGTGACCCCAGTACTGTTCTGGGGATACCTTGATTCGCTATGCCCTTTTTACCTTTGTAGTCTGGGCTGAAGCAGGGCTACTGGTGGTGAGCCGCAAGAACGTTTCCAGGGTAGGATTTTGACCACAGCACCGGGCTTCAATGTATCCGAGAATGATACCTGATTCTCGGGTACATCTTTGGGGCATCCCGTAACTTGGGAACCCCACTACATAGCCACAATCTGAAAATACTTTCTCCGCAAAACCCACCCTGAAACTCCTAGCATAGCAATATCTGCTTGCTGGCACTCCTGGAAAGACAAAAATTCTTTATTGTCGCATAATTTACACACAGTCACAGTAATGCATGTGTGAAAGCCAGGTCCAAGAGCTGACACTCTAGGACCCCAAAACACGAAGCAGGGGCAACCAAGTGGACTTAACCTTTATTACCCCCTCACTGTCACAGCCCCATTTACCTTTCTGGGCTATGCTGAAGTAGGGAACTCTACCAGTGAGTCACGCAAGCGTTTTCAAGGGGAAATATTGCTGGGACAATGTGTCTACATGTATCCGAGTACCAAGCATAATTCTCGGATACCTTTTCAGGGGAACTAACAACTCTGGACCTCAACTACCTAGGAACTTTCTGACAACAATTTCTCAACAAAACCCCCCTTAAACTCATACCATAGCAATACCTGCAATACCTGCTCGTTGGCATCACTGGAAAAGTAAAAACACAAAGAATCTTTATTGTCCCACATTTGCACATGATGAATGTACAGTAGCTGGGCCCAAGAGCTCAGCGAAAACAGAATAGGTAGCGCTAACTATATGAATAGATGGTATAATACAATATACAACCTTATATATGGAAATTTACCCACACATAAGGGGCTGCAAATGATACAAAACTGACCCCCAAGGTCAAAACAGAATACAATGAGAAAGAATATGTAACTGCGGCGCCTAATAATATAAAACAAAAGGATATAAAAACCGAGCCTGTTGAATAAAAGGATCTTGAAGTGGCTCCAAGTGATGTGTTGAGAGCTTAAAAAAAGAAAAACATAGTGCATACAGTAGCATAATATTGTTTGATAAAGTAACAAACAAACATACAATACAGATAACAAACAGCTGAGAGTTCAACAGGTGATAATGAAATATATAAACATTTAATAAAAACATACATAGGACATATGAAAAGTAATAAAATAATATATAAACAATTAAAGTAGGTCAGATTGACACACTGCTGCAATGATAAAAATGCCCACTCACCAGATGGATGATAAGGGCAAGCAGTGGATAAGTCTGAGAGTATCCCCTCTCTTTTCTGGTAAGCTGCAGCTGCACAGGAGATCCTCCGTTGGTGTAGGGTTGCACACACCAGCCGGTGTGTGGGCGGATTGCCTCCCTCGATACACCGGGGAAAATGTGCAGTTGATCGGAGGACAGCAGCGGCAGATTCGCCAGGACTGAATGGTGTTAGTCAACTCGCATGAGCAGATTCCACACGATAGTCCGTGGAAGGGGGATACTATAGATTAATGAGGCAGTAGTGTCAGGATGACCACCTTACGCGTTTCAGAAGCTGCTGCTTCCTTCATCAGGGGTTAATTGATCTGTCCAAAATTGTCTATTATATAGAAAGTTCATTAGAAATAATTAATTTCACCTGTAACGTTCTGCACATGCGCACTTGTGGGTATAAACATTCTGTTATAGCGCTGCAGATGATGAATTAGACAAACCTCAGCTGGTAAACAACACATAACATAAAAGTGACAACCATAAAACAACCTAATCATTTAGAAGACAACATAAAACATGGTGTGGTCAATACATAACCAATGTGTAATTATATGTGCAGTCTAAATGTGCTCTAAAGTGGATATGTGGGATAAACACTATATATATATTATATATGTGTGCATAGTGAATGTATAAATAAAACTAAATATTTGTGTTCAATATAAATTAATAAAGTGTTTATTTATGTACGTGTCAACCAATTTTTGATATAATAATAAATATAAATTCGATACATAGATATACCACATACTGTATATATTAAAAAGCGTATATTGCATGATTTAAGTGTGACAGCTATACATAAAAATGCATTTTTCAGATTTATTCATACACATAATGCAAGAATAGGGGTACACGATAATAATGAAACCGTTAAATAACAAAATGGATATATTTGCTGATATCTGTAATCCCTAATAGAAAAATAGAAAAGGTTTAATTAACCAAAAATGCTTTTAAATCAAATTCAATGTTGAGGCCTAGTGGGGACAGAGTGTGGAGTTCATAAATCCAATAAGATTCTCTCCTCCCCCGTAGGCTCACAACATTGCCTCCTCTCCAATTAGGTGTGAGGGTTTCAATGGCTATACATTTTAGTCCCTTGGGATTCTGTCCATGCACTTCAAGGAAATGACTCGATACATTATGTGTAGTTAAACCCTTTTTTATGTTGTACTGTATATGTGTTCATATAAACGTCTCTTAACAGATCTGGTGGTCATACCCACATACTGCAGAACACATGGACATTCAAGTAAATAAATTACATGAGAACTATTTCAAGTAATATGCTGTTTAATTGTATAATTTTTTGAAGTGTTGCTGGATACAAATGATGATTTTTTTTAGACTATATTTACAAGCTGTACATCTATTGCAAGGGAAATATCCTTTGCACACAGTGGTGTTACGACAGACAGGTTGCAGCGATGGACAGCTTGGAGCCAGCTTTTGTCCTATATTAGGTGCTCTAGTGAATATGATTTTCGGATGATCTGGCAATATGCCCTCCAGTTCTTTATCTTTCTTAAGAATAGGCCAATATTTTTAAATAATTTTACGTATGTTAGGTGCCATTTGGTTGTATTGAGTTATAAATGCCAAATTTGATGATTTATCAATTGTTTTCTTTTTGTATTTCAAAAGACTGGATCTGTCCATCGCTGCAACCTCAGTTATTGTATTGTCCAACATGTTTGGGGAATATTTCCTATCAATGAATTTACATTTAAGATCTTTAGCTTGGATATTGAATGTCTCTAAACTAGAACTATTTCTTTTTAATCTAATGAATTGACCTTTCGGTATATTGGTAACCCATGATGGATTATGATGACTGTGTGCGTGTAAGTAATTATTTGATTGAACAGTTTTAAAAAATGTGCTTGTGTGTATAAGATTATCTTTGCTGAAATTACTAAATCCAAATATTCAATAGATGTGGTACTAGAAGTAAATGTGAATTTAAGATTATAAATATTATTGTTCATATATATTTTGAATTGCTCTAACTGTGATAAAGTGCCAGACCAAATAAAAATAATGTCATCGATGTAGCGCCGCCAGAGCACCAGATTTGCACCATAGGGACAGCTGGACCAGATATGCTGTTGTTCCCAGCTGCCCATGAATAAATTAACATGACTAGGTGCAAATCTGGTGCCCATGGCGGTGCCACACACCTGTAAATAATAAGAAATATTGAAATAAAAAAAATTGTGAGAAAGAATAAATTTAATTCCCGAAATTAAAAAGGATTTAGATGCAGCAGAAATTGACGGGTCAGTGTTTAATGTGTTAAGAATAGCCTCACACCCTTGTGCGTGATTAATAATTGTTTATAACGATGTGACATCAGCTGTAACAAAATGATAGTGAGGTTGCCATTGAATGTCTTGTAGGGTCTGCAGTATGTGGGTAGTGTCCCTCAGATATGAAGGTAACTGAATAACATGTGGTTGTAGTTGATGATCAATATACTGAGAAAGGTGTGACGTCAGAGACTGGATGCCCGATATGATCGGGCGGCCAGGGGGAAATTTAAATTTTTTATGTATTTTGGGTATTATGTAAAATATAGGTATTTTCGGATATGAGTTATACAGGAAGTCAAATTCTTGTTTAGTAATAATTTGTTGGTCCAAACCTGCCATTAGAAAATTAAACAGTTGTTGTTGATTTTAAATAGTTGGATCAGAGGGGAGGGGTTGGTAAGTGGACCTATCCCCAAGGATTCTTAATGACTCCTTGATGTAATAGGTTTTATCCATAATTACCAACCCACCCCCCCTTGTCTGCCGGTTTTATAACAAGAGAATCATTTCCCTCAAGTGCATGTAGTGTATGTTTCTCATCGATACTAAGATTGTCGTTTTTGATCTTAAAGTTGCGACTATGAGTCTCCATATCGTCTGTGACCATCTGAGCAAAGGTGTCTATAAAAGGGCCACTTACATATTTTGGAAAAATGGGGAGGGGTTTTTGAATTTGGTAGTAGTTGAAGGTGTAGTGGAAATAGGCAAATTATTATTAGAATCAGTTCTAGAAAGAGCATCTCTAAGAAAGTATTTTTTGAGGCACAGTTTACGTACATAGCGTTGAACATCTATGTACAGTTTGAAACTGTCAGGGCCCGTAACCGGTGCAAAGGATAATCCTTTGGATAATATTTTACTTTCTTTGGATGAAATGGGATATTGACTGATGTTGAAAATGTTGGTATAAGTGGATTTAGATTTCAATGTTTGTGTATTTTGCCCATTCTAGTGTGACTACCTGGATTTGATTTGGATTGTGTATTGGTTTTCTTAGGTACTTTGGGAGAAATAAATTGCACTGGATTTGTAGAAATTTCTTTAGTGCTTGGAATATTTTTTCTATAATTCTGTGGTATTTTGTGGGAATAGTTTTTTGGATTATTGTCCTTATTGGATTTGTATTTATCATTTTCATGCTTAGGTTTCTTCCAATTTCTATAACATCCAGTTACATAATCTATTTTGTCCCTTTGGAACTTTTGTTGTTTAGAACTAATAGTCTCTTTTTGCAAATTATCCATTTTGTTTTTAATCCTGGTTTCTAACATAGGTAATTCACTATTATCTTTATATTTGTCAAAGTATTCTTTCATATCGTTAACTTATTTGTCTAATATTTGAACCCTCCACCCCTGCTCCATTACCAAATCAGTTAGAGAAAGATATCGATATTATCTTTGAACAATACCAACATCATAATAAGTATCAACCTCTAATTGATTTGGATAGGGAACGTCATCTCTCTACTCACAGTCGAGAAGAAGAGAAACCTACTTTCTCTTTTTTAGAGTGGAGACAATCCAGGGATCCCAAACATGCCAGAGAAGCAATAAGAGATCTATTGGGAAAAGAGGGAACTTCAAGGGACAAAAAAAGAAAAAAACACCTTAGAGGAACGAGAGGAGGTCGAAAGAATGGGCAAAATACACAAACATTGAAATCTAAATCCACTTATACCAACATTTTCAACATCAGTCAATATCCCATTTCACCCAAAGAAAGTAAAATATTATCCAAAGGATTATCCTTTGCACCGGTTACGGGCCCTGACAGTTTCAAACTGTACATAGATGTTCAACGCTATGTACGTAAACTGTGCCTCAAAAAATACTTTCTTAGAGATGCTCTTTCTAGAACTGATTCTAATAGTAATTTGCCTATTTCCACTACACCTTCAACTACTACCAAATTCAAAACCCCCTCCACATTTTTTCCGAAATTTGTAAGTGGCCCTTTTATAGACACATTGCTCAGATGGTCACAGACGATATGGAGACTCAGAGTCGCAACTTTAAGATCAAAAACGACAGTTTTAGTATCGATGAGAAACATACACTACAAGCACTTGAGGGAAATGACTCTATCGTTATAAAAAACCGTCAGACAAGGGGGGGTGGGTTGGTAATTATGGATAAAACCTATTACATCAAGGAGTCATTAAGAATCCCTGGGGATAGGTCCACTTACCAACCCCTCCCCTCCGATCCAACTATTCAATATCAACAACAACTGTTTCATTTTCTAATGACAGGTTTGGACCAACACATTATTACTAAACAAGAATTTGACTTCCTGGCTAACTCATATCCGAAAATACCTATATTTTACATAATACATAATACCCAAAATACATAAAAATGTACAATTTCCCCCTGGCCGCCCGATCATATCGGGCATTTAGTCTCTGACGTCACACCTTTCCCAGTATATTGATCATCAACTACAACCACATGTTATTCAGTTACCTTCATATCTGAGGGACACTACCCACATACTGCAGACCCTACAAGAAATTCAATGGCAACCTCACTATTATTTTGTTACAGCTGATGTCACATCGTTATACATAATTATTAATCACGCACAAGGGTGTGAGGCTATTCTTAACACATTAAACAATGACCCCTCAATTTCTGCTGCATCTATATCATTTATTCTTTCTCACAATTTTTTTAATTTCGATAATTCTTATTATTTACAGGTGTGTGGCACCGCCATGGGCACCAGATTTGCACCTAGTTATGCTAATTTATTCATGGGCAGCTGGGAACAACAGCATATCTGGTCCAGCTGTCCCTATGGTGCAAATCTGGTGCTCTGGCGGCGCTACATCGATGACATTATTTTTATTTGGTCTGGCACTTTATCACAGTTAGAGCAATTCAAAATATATATGAACAATAATATTTATAATCTTAAGTTCACATTTACTTCTAGTACCACATCTATTGAATATTTGGATTTAGTAATTTCAGCAAAGATAATCTTATACACACAAGCACATTTTTTAAAACTGTTCAATCAAATAATTACTTACACGCACACAGTCATCATAATCCATCATGGGTTACCAATATACCGAAAGGTCAATTCATTAGATTAAAAAGAAATAGTTCTAGTTTAGAGACATTCAATATCCAAGCTAAAGATCTTAAATGTAAATTCATTGATAGGAAATATTCCCCAAACATGTTGGACAATACAATAACTGAGGTTGCAGCGATGGACAGATCCAGTCTTTTGAAATACAAAAAGAAAACAATTGATAAATCATCAAATTTGGCATTTATAACTCAATACAACCAAATGGCACCTAACATACGTAAAATTATTTAAAAATATTGGCCTATTCTTAAGAAAGATAAAGAACTGGAGGGCATATTGCCAGATCATCCGAAAATCATATTCACTAGAGCACCTAATATAGGACAAAAGCTGGTTCCAAGCTGTCCATCGCTGCAACCTGTCTGTCGTAACACCACTGTGTGCAAAGGATATTTCCCTTGCAATAGATGTACAGCTTGTAAATATAGTCTAAAAAAAATCATCATTTGTATCCAGCAACACTTCAAAAAATTATACAATTAAACAACATATTACTTGCAATAGTTCACATGTAATTTATTTACTTGAATGTCCATATGGTCTGCAGTATGTGGGTATGACCACCAGTTCTGTTAAGAGATGTTTATATGAACACATACAGTAGAGGCAACTCTTATTCTAACAAAAACCAGTGGCAATTCCCCAAAAAACCCAGGAAACACCCAGGTACATTCTGAATACATGCCTTAAACTTTCCTTAAACTAGCCCCAGCATTTCTGCATTGATTAATGGCCTATCAGATTAACAGCGGGGGTCCCTGGCAGTCCCATTCAAACTGAATTGGACTGCCAAGGATCCCTGCTGTGTTAATCCTATGGGTCGTTAGTCAATGCAGAAATGCCTTAAACGTGCCTCAAACTAGCCCAGAACATACCCAGCACATACCCAGCACATACCCAGAACGTAACCCGGCTAGTTTACGGCAAATGTTAGAATAAACGTTGCCTCTACTGTATACAACATAAAAAAGGGTTTAACTACGCATAATTTATCGAGTCATTTCCTTCAAGTGCATGGTCAGAATCCCAAGGGACTAAAATGTATAGCCATTGAAACCCTCACACCTAATTGGAGAGGAGGCAATGTTGTGAGCCTACTGGGGAGGAGAGAATCTTATTGGATTTATAAACTCCGGACTCTGTCCCCACTAGGCCTCAACATTGAATTTGATTTAAAAGCATTTTTGGTTAATTAAACCTTTTCTATTTTTCTATTAGGGATTACAGATATCAGCAAATATATCCATTTTGTTATTTAACGGTTTCATTATTATCGTGTACCCCTATTCTTGCATTATGAGTATGAATAAATCTGACAAATGCATTTTTATGTATAGCTGTCACACTTAAATCATGCAATATACGCTTTTTAATATATATGTGGTATATCTTTGTATCGAATTTATATTTATTATTATATCAAAAATTGGTTGACACGTACATAAATAAACACTTTATTAATTTATATTGAACACAAATATTTAGTTTTATTTATACATTCACTATGCACACATATATAATATATATATTGTGTTTATCACACATATCCACTTTAGAGCACATTTAGACTGCACATATAATTACACATTGGTTATGTATTGACCACACCATGTTTTATGTTGTCTTCTAAATGATTAGGTTGTTTTATGGTTGTCACTTTTATGTTATGTGTTGTTTACCAGCTGAGGTTTGTCTAATTCATCATCTGCAGCGCTATAACAGAATGTTTATACCCACAAGTGCGCATGTGCAGAACGTTACAGGTGAAATTAATTATTTCTAATGAACTTTCTATATAATGGACAATTTTGAACAGATCAATTAACCCCTGATGAAGGAAGCAGCAGATTCTGAAACGCGTAGGGTGGTCATGCTGACACTACTGCCTCATTAATCTATAGTATCCCCCTTCCACGGACTATCGCGTGGAATCTGCTCATGCGAGTTGCCTGACACCATTCAATCCTTGGCAAATCTGCCGCCGCTGTTCTACGATCAACTGCACATTTTCCCCGGTGTATCGAGGGAGCCAATCCGCCCACACACCGGCTGGTGTGTGCAACCCTTCACCAACGGAGGATCTCCTGTGCAGCTGCAGCTTACCATAAAAGAGAGGGGATACTCTCAGACTTATCCACTGCTTGCCCTTATCATCCATCTGGTGAGTGGGCATATTTATCATTGCAGCAGTGTGTCAATCTGACCTACTTCAATTGTTTATATATTATTTTATTATTTTTCATATGTCCTATGTATGTTTTTATTAAATGTTTATATATTTCATTATCACCTGTTGAACTCTCAGCTGTTTGTTATCTGTATTGTATGTTTGTTTGTTACTTTATCAAACAGTATTATGCTATGTACTATGTTTTCCTTTTCAACACATCACTTGGAGCCACTTCAAGATCCTTTTATTCAACAGGCTCGGTTTTTATATCCTTTTGTTTTATATTATTAGGCGCCATAGATACATATTCTTTCTCATTGGGCTCAAGAACCCTAATATTTGGATCAGAAGTAACAAAAACAGGGCTTGACCTTTATTAAGAGCCTGGTAAGCCCCTCACCATAACACCTCCCCCCTCTAGATGAAGGCTTTGTGGCAGTCACCTCTTCCGTTAGCTCCGCAAGCCTGGAAGTTCTTGAGGCTCTTGGCTTGCTGGGGATGTCCTGACTGGAGAGTCCATTGGCATTACCATGCTCACTACCCTTCTTGTGCTGTATGTTAAAGTCAAATTTTTGAAGGACAAGGCTCCAGCAAAGTACAGATGAGGCCACGACTATCCTAAAGCTTGCTTTAAACTAGACGGGTACATTCAGAATGGGACTGCCAGGGATCCCCGCTGTTAATCTGATGGGCCATTAATCAATGCAGAAATGCTGGGGCTAGTTTAACGCACGTTTAAGGCATGTATTCTGGCTGTTCCTCGGTCTTTTTGGTGATTGCCACTGGTTTGTTTTAGGATAGTCGTGGCCTCGTCTGTAACTTGCCATTCTCCCCCGACACCCTTTTGTAGCCAACTTAAAGGTTTGTGATCTGTGATCACAGTTAAGGACCTGCCATACAAATAGGGCTGCAATTTCTTCAGCGCCCAAACTATGGCCAGGCACTCCTTTTTAATTGTGGCATAAGCCACTTCCCTGGGTAGCAATTTCCTACTCAGGTAGATGAAGCGGTGTTCGCCCCCTTCCTCGCCACCTGGCTGAGTACAGCCCCGATACATAGTCGGAGGCATCGGTCTGCACAAGGAAATTATTTGTATTATCAGGTGCTGCCAGTGCAGTCTTCAGTGCTGAAATTATTTTTCACAGGCAGGAGACCAGGCTACCAGAACCGAGAGTTGTTTCTGTGTCGTGAGTCAGGGGTTTAGCAATAGCACTGTACAGGGGAACAAACTTCCTGTAGTAGCAAGCGGTGCCTAAAAAAGCCATGACCTGTTTGTTGGTCCTAGGTACTGGCCACTTAACTAGAGCTTCCACCTTAGCCGACTCTTGCTTCAGGTGCCCTCCACCCACTCTGGGCCCTAAGTGTAACACTTCTGCCATACCCACTAGACACTTTGTAGGTTTCAGTGTCAGCCCTTCTTCCTTAATCCACATCAGCACCGCTGCTACATGAACTAAATGAGTTTCCCATGAATTGCTAAACACAGCAATGTCATCCAGGTATGCCCTTGCGAAACTCTACATCCCTTCCAGCAACCTATTGATCAGGCGTTGGTAGGTTGCTTGGGCATTCTTCATCCCAAATGGCATAACTCAGAATTCATATAGGCCACTTGGAGTGATGAATGCTGCTTCTCCAGTGCCTCCTGGGTCAAAGGGATTTGCCAATACCCCTTGGACAAATCCATCGTCAAACAAGGCAAACAAGGCATGCAAAAGCACAATATTACTCTGACACTCTCCTCCAGAATACATCAAACCCAGCTAACTTCTGGAAGGTTATCAACAACATACTGTCACGGCCTAGTTTATTCTAACATTTACCCGGTCTCGGCCGCGACAGATACCGGGCGCGCGCCGAGGTGTCCCGTGCGTGCGCCGGAGCCTCGGAGGATCGGTCCTCCGATCGGGGCTTCCCCCTCCCCTTTCCGGGTCCACCGGGTCCCCCGGAACCCCCCACCGCCATCCCCCACATTAGGAGCAACCCAGGGCTCCCTCGGGGAGCCCTGGGCACGAGCGCCATACGCGCACGCTCCCGATGAAGCGTGACCGCGCATCGGTGACGTGCGGCACGCCGAAGGAATTCAATACAAAAGCCGGGACACCTCGCGGCTTGCGGCTCTAGCCGAATTAGAATAAACAGTGTAACCACTGTATTCCAGCCTTCTAACCATCAACAGCCAAGTAATATCACTAAGGGGGATATTACTCCGATAAACCCCACCGACATTGCAAATGCATTCAATTATTACTTTGTGGGGTGTGCTACTAACTTATTAGCGAAACTCAACCCAAACCACAAACCTGAATCTCATCCTGGGAGTACCCATATAGCCCCACCCCCTCCCAACACTGCCCACAATTTTCATTTGGCCCAGTATCCGAAGAGGAGATTACACAAGTGCTCCTCAAATTAAAACTAAGCAGCCAATGTGTACCTGACCTACAGTACTTCAATCTAGGTTCCTAAGACTTGGTGCCCCAGCCATTGCCAAACCAATTGCTTCCATAGTCAACTATATCCTGTCTGCAGGCCATATCCCTAAGACCTGGAAAACTGCCAGAGTTGACCCAATCTTCAAAAGTGGGGACAAAAACACTGTCTCAATCTACAGGCCAATCTTCATTCTCCCAATCCTATCCAAAGTCATGGAAAATGTGTCCACTCCCAATTAAGCGATTACTATAACAAGACAAATTTCCCGAGCCAATTCCAATCAGGCTTTCGCCTCAAACACTCCACGTTAAATACCCTGCTAAAAGTTTGCAATGAAATCCAGTGTGGAATGGAACAGGGTCAACTCACTGGTGCAATATTCCTAGATTTTGCAAAGGCTTTTGATACTGTTGATCATGCTATCTTGCTTAACAAACTCCAGAGTTCTGGATTAGGGAAGCATGCTGTAAATTTATTCTCTACTTCAGGGTTTCCCAAACTTTTTTTTCCGTGACCCGGTTATTTTTGAACTTCTCCTTCGTGACCCACTAAAAATGTTATCGCCTATACTGGCCTATAGGGCCTGCACACACACACACACACAGCCACACACAAAGCCACTGATACACACACAGACACACACACAGCCACTGATACACACACACACACACAGCCACTGATAAACACACACACACACAGCCACTGACAGACACGCAGCCACTGACACACGCAGCCACTGACACACACACTGATACATACACACAGCCTCTGATACACACACACGCAGCCACTGACACACACACGCAGCCACACAGAGACACTGCTACACACACACACACACTGATACACACACACTGATACAGATACACACACACAGATACACACACATGCACTCACTCTCCCCTATACGCACACAGACACAAACAGTGAATTACAGGCAACGACGGATGACTGGAGAGGGGGCCAGGGGCACTTGGGTGGGAGGGAGGGAGGGGGCCAGGGGTACTTGGGTGGGAGGGAGGGGGCCAGGGGCACTTGGGTGGGATGGAGGGAGGGGGCCAGGGGCACTTGGGTGGGAGGGAGGGAGGGGCCAGGGGCACTTGGGTGGGAGGGAGGAGGCCAGGGGCACTTGGGTGGGAGGGAGGGAGGGGGCCAGGGGCACTTGTGTGGGAGGGAGGGGGCCAGGGGCACTTGGGTGGGAGGGAGGGAGCGAGGGAGGGGGCCAGGGGCACTTGGGTTTGGGGGCCAGGGGCATTTGGGTGGGAGGGAGGAAGGGGGCCAGGGGCACTTGGGTGGGAGGGAGGGGGCCAGGGGCACTTGGGTGGGAGGGAGGGGGCCAGGGGCACTTGGGTGGGAGGGAATGAGGGGGCCAGGGGCACTTAGGTGGGAGGGAGGGGCCAGGGGCACTTGGGTGGGAGGGAGGGAGCGAGGGAGGGGGCCAGGGGCACTTGGGTTTGGGGGCCAGGGGCACTTGGGTGGGGCACTTGGGTGGGAGGGAGGGAGGGGGCCTGGGGCACTTGGGTGGGAGGGAGGGAGGGGGCCAGGGGCACTTGGGTGGGAGGGAGGGATGGGGCCAGGGGCACTTGGGTGGGTGGGAGGGAGGGGGCCAGGGGCACTTGGGTGGGAGGCAGTGACTGGGTGGGGTGACTTACCTTGCCGCCAGACGCTTTCCCCTGCTGCCCCCGATATCCCCTGCTGCCCGGGTGGGAGGTGGGCTTGGGGGCATGGGACGTGGGCTCGGGAGGGGGTGCCACAGGAGGTGAGCTCGGGAAGCTGGCTTCGGGGGGAAGCGGGCCGCAGTAGGAGCTTGTACTTCCCCCTCCGTCCCACGTAACGTGCGGGCCGCAGAGGAGCTGGTACTTCCTTCTCCGTCCCACGTTGGGAGCGGGGGGAGGAAGGGAGCGGGCCCTGCGCAAGCACGCGGGACCGCGGGGGGAATCGCCGCCATTTTTTTAAAATTGAGCAGGGGGGACGGGAGACACCGCGCGGCCAGCCTCGCTGCGACCCGGCAATTTTGGTGCCGTGGCCCGGTGCCGGGTCGCGACCCACTATTTGGGAAACGCTGCTCTACTTCATATACGTAGGAATCGTCTCTCGTACTCGGATAGATTTATCATCCCCCGGGAGGCCTTTTTCCCACTCTTAGGGCGCTGGACAGGAAAAGAAGAGCAGCTCGGAGGAGAAGTAATTGAGTCGGACACCAGTGAGCGTTGTCAATAACCTCTCCTGTTTATTAATGGTTACAGTCAGGTTTTATAGGCGAGCGAGCGTAGAAAAAAAGCGTATACGTGAGAAACTTACTTCCCTTTATGTTTATCTAGAAAGTGACAGATGGAAAGTTACAATTTGGGAACCAGTCTAGTTGCCCGGTCTTGGGGCAGTCAAGGGCGCGTCATAATTCTTGCTGTTAAGACATTTCATAAATTTAGGCTAAGCATGGTTGGCTAGAACTTCCTGTTTCTACATTGTGAAACTATGTCTGAACATACATAGTTCCGTAGTTCAGCCACCATTAAGTGGGTAAAAGGTCAGTTTAACATCAGACTAAACGAAATGGCAGTGTTAGTATAGAATGGTTATAGCAGACAAAATGGAGTCCCCCCTTGATACACACATTATCAGTCCCTCCTTTTGTTATAAAATGACAATCCCTAGGATACAGGGGTCTCGTACTAGATTTGAATATTATCATAATCCACTAAAGGTATCGGGACACTGGGGGTTGTAGTTCTAGAGTTATATGTTACAGTTGTGCGACCGGGAATAGGGGCATTAATGTTCAGGGAAGCATACGTGTGACTAGCTGACTTAACCGAAGGCATAATCATTTTACATAAAGATGAACACATTAATTTGCAGCATGAAATAATAACAACTAATACTACAAACATGCAAACGATAAATATCAGTCCCATAACAATTCTCTTGCCCTCATTTTGTGATGGGTCCATAACCTCATAACAACTATATTGTTTTTGATATTGTTGATATACTTTCTCATACTGAACTAGTGGTGCAGGTTTTGGGGGTCAGAAGAAAATAAAAATATATATACGGCCACAGGAGTTCTTGTTTGTAGAGAGATATATATCAGTGTGGCTGGTATAATATCTTTTCTGTTTACCAGGTTGACTATTACTTCAAAACCCATTACCAATTTCTAAATTACTATTCACACTGCTCTTCTATAACTACAAGCACATTATGGCGGCTAAAATTTGTGAAAATTGGTGGGGGCTAATTTCTACCGGGAGCAATTGCACAAATATCCATCTTGCACGCATCTTTCATACTGCATTTATTCAGAATGGCAAAACAGAAAAAATGGCTGCTATGGTCAAAAATGGCTGACTTATGATCCTTTCCTTGTGGCTGACACACGCCTCTGGGTGACCTCCCACTTTCCTCATAGCCTCATATCCAATCTTCGTAGTCCCTTCTTATTCTTTAGAGACAGTCTACTTAAAGAACAGTTAACCATTGCATTGTCCTGCTGGACCAGGAGATTGTCCAATTGTGCCTTGTCATTCCTTTTCAGCCATTATATCGGCCCAGTTGATTTCTTCTCGGTCCCTTCTTCTGGGGGACTGCCGACATCACCGAAAAGAGGCATAGTGTCGGTGGGGGTGCAATGCACTTCTGGATCAAAGTTTACTGCATATGACACATACATAGAGAGTGATGAGTAGTACAGACACACCACCAAGTCCCAACAAATCCCATCCGTCATCTCTACCTTTAAACACTGGAACTACTTTTCCCAAATAACATGACCTGTTCTAGTTGCAGTTTAATATTCTATCTGTCCTTTTATCACAGAGTCAATAACATCCATAGGGAAAACTCATATTTCTCCACCCTTCGTAACCAATTTCTTATAGATGGTTCTACAAATGTCTTATATCATATTGTCCTTTTCTCAAGGGGTTAAATATAACACTCATTTTCCTGGGGTGCAACCTATTGAATATAGATAGTACATTGGGTTACATTATACATAAAATATGGGCTTTGTTTACCAGGATTCCATTGTGTGACAAAAAGTGTGCATATATGCTACAGTATACACAAATCAATTAAAACAAAATAACAATTACTAAACCAAATATACCTGTTCCTACCCTATCGTCTTTGTGTGCACACTATTTACACAAACCTAATAGACTATACATTTATAATTAAAATAACAAAACCTGTAAAGAAAAAAAGATTATTAAAAAGTTCAAAGTTCATGTGTTGAAGCCCGGACTTTTGGCTGTGTCTCTAGACTTTTCCACCTTGGCTATGGTGTAGATTGAAGCAACTGTGGGTGGTGCTGGGATAAGTTTCATATGCGTAACATGGATCCAAAAAGAGACCTCTTCCACTTTATTTGCTGTAATGGTGATAAGTAGTACTTTTTTATAGTAGTAGTAGGGCCTTTTCATCTGGGATGAAGAACGTTCTTGCGTAGGAAATGCTTGACCATTAACCCGTCTCTCGTAGGTGCACTTTCAACTTTGACATGTGCCTAGAGAGACTCAAAAATATATTAGTTGCATACAATACTTACTAATTGTTTTACAAAACAGTCACTGTGGTCTTGACTTTCTACAATCTAAATTCATTAAAATTGGTGCCTCAGCTATTGCCAAAACAAAAGAAAAAAATGGCTAAAATAATTCTGTATAGAACTCCAAACTAATTACTTGTAATATAATTTCTTTGAAAAGTGCCGAACACACTGCCAACTTTAAAAGGCACTCAGCATTATTCTTAAAAAAAAAAAAATAATTTCAGATTTCGTTCATCCCGGGCACTAAGCCATCTAACTTCTGGGCATAGACAGCTATATGATAAACAGCAATAACACCCCTCCTTTGTTCACATCATTTTTTTTATATGTGAACAATATTACAGAAAGGATAACAGCATTCAAAACATAACTAAATATTGTTGCTCGATCTGTAGCAAAACTAACCTGAAACCTTTGGGTATAAAATTTGCATTAAAAACCCTCAAAACACTACTGAATATAAATATAATTGGCTATTGTCTTCTGACAGAAACATCCTGTAATATAAGAAATTATAGACACAGATTTAAAAACTTTTTTTTTCTTCCCGGATTGGAACAAGCTTGAAATAACTTTCTGGGCATCCTGCCAAAACCTTGGAACAAAACAGATAAGAAAAAAAAACTGTTAATTACATTGCAATATAATTAGGGACATCTTAAAAATGCAGCTCCTCACACGGCCTGATTACAGAATAAAATGTGACACAAAAAAAGAAACAAAAATAATACAACAAAAATTACCAAGACAAGGCAATGCAAAACTGTTTGATCCTGCCTGCAAACTACTGCTGCGGCAGACTTTATTCTTACTAATCACCGGCTTGTACCTGGCATGTTCCTGGAATGCCACACTGTTCACCCGGAGCATGCCAGGCTCCTTTTGCCTTCCCAGCCAGGAGCATGCTCGGCTGACGCACGGTTGATGTGTTAATTGATAATGGTTCAGGATTTATTAGGCTGCAATGATTCGCATGTCCGCCAGATGGCATAAATTCATGAATTGTAATGCAGTATATATATGTATATGTATATATATATATATATATATATATATATATATATATATATATATATATATATATATATATATATATATATACTGTATAACAAAAACCCCTATAACCCCTAACATCAATGATACTGTAGGCCGTCCCCTGGTGAGATGTATTTGCAGCAGAGAGAGAACCGCTGCTCTCTCTGCGCAAATATCGGCACATTAAAAATTATTTAAAATACATTTTTATTCATAGTGTAGATGTGCAGGGGGTCTCTGGAGCTGAACCGGGGACCCCCTGCTCTCCGAGATACAGCCCCCTTTATGAGGTGCCGGTATCCCTCTGTATTTAAAGGTCCCGATCACGTGACCGCGACATGTAAACTGAGAAGAGGGATACCGGCACCCCCTAAAGGGGCCTGTATCTCGGGGAGCAGGGGGTCCCGGACCTAAAACAAAAATGTTTCTGCTCCGGAGACCCTCTGCACATGTACAGTATAAATAAAATACATATATAAATAAATACTCGTTCCTTACCTTAGCAGCTATGTGCTATGGTAACGAAGCAGCATTTCTGTATTTTAATAATATTGTACAGTGAGCAGGGGGTTCCCTGAGACAGAAATTAATGCTCAGGGGACCCCCTGCTCCTGCACAATATTATTAAAAATACAGAAATGCTGCTTCATTACCATAGCGTATAGCCGCTAAGGCAATGAAGGGGTTAACCAACTGTGCCCACTTTATTGTGGGTAGCGGGGGTGGGTGAAGGGGGTATTTGGCCCTTGGTGTGAGTTTAGGACTTGCGGGGGGGTTGCGGGTGCACTTAACCCCTTCACGGCCGTAGCAGTTAATACCGCTACGGTCATTAAGGGGTTAACCCCTCACGCTACCCCCCCCGCAAGCCTTAAACAACCACCGTTGGGGCTAATACCCCCTTCACCCACTCCCGATACCCCCTAATAAAAAAAACTCACACACAGCAGCCGCCCAAAAAATAAATAAATAAATTTAAATAAATAAATGAATATAAATAAATACCTTTAAAATACATTTTTATTCATAGTGTAGATGTGCAGGGGGTCTCCGGAGCTGAACCGCGTTGGTTTCAGATCCGGGGACCCCCTGCTTCACGAGATACAGCCTTCTTTATGAGGTGCCGGTATCCTTCTACATTTCAAGGTCCCGATCATGTGACCGCGGCCTTTAAACCAAGCAGAGGGATACCGGCACCCCATAAAGGGGCCTGTATCTCGGGAAGCAGGGGGTCCCCAGAACTAAAACCAAAGCGGTTCAGCTCCGGAGACCCTCTGCACATCTACACTATGAATAAAAATGTATTTTAAATGTATTTATTTATATTCATTTATTTATTTAGATTTATTTATTAATTGTGCTGCTGCTGTGTGTGAATTTTTTTTATTGTGGGTAGTGGGGGTGTGTGAAGGGGGTATTAGCCCCAACGGTGGTTTTTTAGGGCTTGCGGGGGGGTAGCGGGTGCACTTAACCCCTTCACGACCGTAGCGGTATTAACTGCTACGGTCGTGAAGGGTTAAGTGCACCAGCAAACCCCCCCCCGCAAGTCCTAAACTCACACCAAGGGCAAAACACCTCCTTCACCCACCCCCGCTACCCACAATAAAAAAAATTCACGCACAGCAGCCCCACAATTAATAAATAAATCTAAATAAATAAATACATGAAGATAAATAAATATATATGTATATATATATACAGTATATATATATATATATATATATACAAAAAAACAACATTACCATTCTCTCGTCCGGTAAAGAAAGACTGCACTCGGTTCAGTAATCATGAAAAACTGTATTGGGCATCTGAATAAAAAAGATAAGTCACCCAGTGGATTGGGTGACTTATCTTTTTTATTCAGATGCCCAATACAGTTTTTCATGATTACTGAACCGAGTGCAGTCTTTCTTTACCGGACGAGAGAATGGTAATGTTGTTTTTCTATTATTTGAGACTAGCACCTGTCTATATGAACCAGTACATTGAGTGCAAGCTGTGATGTTTGTTTTTATATATATATATATATATATATATATATATATATATATATATATATATATATAGCAACTGTAAATATCACTGTATGTTCATTTGCATGTCTTAGACAGGTCTGCAACCCTGTCTTTCCCCATTGTCACCCAGCATACAGCACTTCCACTGCAGCAAGGGATTCTGGGAAATGACATGCAAATGAGCACTCAGTGTCACTTTTTGCCTCAATAACCATTTTTAACATGGTTCCCTATAGGCTTATATATATATATATATAGACCATACGATACCGGTTGCAACACGACATCAAGGGACAGCACGCAGGTAAGTAAATCAAAAATGTTCTGTATTTGATAGAAGACACAAAAACCGACGTTTCGGTCCTCCAGTGGGACCTTTCTCAAGGTGGTGCAATTGAATGCAGTGCACAATACATATATATACCCCAAACCCCAGTGCAATTCAACAAAACCAATCACAGTTAATTAGCCTCACCTGCCTATGTGACATGCATCCACAGTATCAGCAGGTAAAGAGCGTCCATTTTGAATATATTAACTCTATATTTGTTTACCTGATATGTGTTTAGGCATGCGCAAAAAGGCTCAGGAATTGCATAATGTTACTGCTGAGAGACTACATAAGTCTGCCAGACCCAGCGATATCTTGGATAACCGGAGAGAGTGCGCATGTGCTAAACTGATCTGGAGCTGATACCTGGATAGATTGCTATATATATAGCAACTGTAAATATCACTGTATGTTCATTTGCATGTCTTAGACAGGTCTGCAACCCTGTCTTTCCCCATTGTCACCCAGCATACAGCACTTCCACTGCAGCAAGGGATTCTGGGAAATGACATGCAAATGAGCACTTAGTGCCACCTTTTGTCTCAAGCTCGTATTACACAAGCCAATCCTCAAGCCAATGCATGCTGTTTTAAACACAGCTTTTAAATAGAAGCTGGGATGAGATGCAAAGCCATTAGACCTACTCACATACATGTTTCAACCTTGATGGGTATCATCAGTGTGAGGCTGGTCTTAATGGCTAGCAGGTTTGAGACTATATATATATATATATATATATATATATATATATATATGTATATATACAGTATAAATATCATAACAATCCCTATACATATACAGTATATACTGTATATATATACAGTGTATATATATATATATATATATATATATATATATATATATATATATATATATATATTTATATATGGAAGAAAAAAGAAAAGAAAACAGGCGCACACCTAGTGCATTAAAGTTTAACAATAATTTTATGGAACAATTAAAACCAGACAAATGCCCACTCACAAGTATAGCGTTATTTGAAAGCAGTTATGAGATTGGCCCTCATAAGCCAGTGTTATCGTTTGAGTCTGTAATGGTGTCCTCTCGTGCGCAGTCTCCTTCACCGGAAGTGATGCTCACCCGGTCTGGTGTCCCGCACAAAACGGAAGTCCCTCCAGGAAACCGAGGCCTCTCCTGACTGCCTCTAGCTGCTGCACCACCAATGGAGCCAAACGAAGATTCACTGATCTGCTTTGCCGAGCCTCCCACACACTGCGTTCTTTTCAGTCTGCTTTCAGTGGGACAAATGCCTGCTCTGCTCTAGCCACGCCCTACGCGTTTCGTCATCGATGATGACTTCTTCAGGGGATCATGTGTGTGCTGTATGCTGGGTGATAATGGGGAAAGGCGGGGTTGCAGACCTGCCTAAGACATGCAGATGAGCATACAGATATATTTGCATATTTGCTTTCCTGTGGAGGGTTTTTGTCACTTTTTTTACTCACCATAACTTAACTCAGTATTATGGTATAGCCTATCCCATAGCCTCTCTTGCATTCCCAGTTAAAATCAACCCCACACTGATGAGACCCATCAAGTTCGAAACAGCTGTCTGTGGGTGGTTTTCTGGGTATGCACCTTAACCCTGGCTGTGCTCAAAGCTGTGACCATGCAGCAAGCTTAAGCCTATAGGGAACCATGTTAAAAATGGTTATTGAGGCAAAAAGTGACACTGTGTGCTCATTTGCATGTCATTTCCCAGAATCCCTTGCTGCAGTGGAAGTGCTGTATGCTGGGTGATAATGGGGAAAGGCGGGGTTGCAGACCTGCCTAAGACATGCAGATGAGCATACAGTGATATTTGCATATATATATATATATATATATATATATATATATATATATATATATATATATATATATATATATATATATATATATATACACACACACACAGTATATACACACACATGATGAACCAATATACAAATAAATGTAGAAGGGTTATCAAAACCATACGGTCCTACAAACAACACTTCTCCATACAGACACACTACATTACAATGAATTTCCTTTAATAATCCTAACTGATCTTACAATCTAAATCACGTCACATTCCAATCCATACATTGCATTTACATTGTTTAAATGATGCATAAAATCTATGCACCATATACATTCTGCAAATGAATGTTAACAATATCATTGCAAGCAAAATACAAACACTTCCAAACAAGTCAACTATTTTAACCAATCAACTAAACAAAAATCAATATATACTGTAAGTACCAACCAGAAAACACAATTTAAAACCAAAGCTAACCCTTACAATACCATGGATTACATCTATCTAATTGTAAAAAACATTATACATTATACACACATTGAAGCATTGCAATAAACAACATACAGTACAGTACATCCCCTGTATCTCCCTGCCTTGAGTGTAATTTGTGTAAAGCCCCCTCCCCCCTAATGTTTCTGTTAAATTTCTCTGCCTTCAGTGTAATCTGTTTAAAGCCCCCTCCCCCCTAATGTTTCTGTTAAATCTCCCTCCCTGCCTGTGTTGCTGTGAGTGCAGTGTATGTAAATGTGGGGAGGGGGAGTGGGTTATAACCCCACCTCCTTGACTGTGATCTGTGTAAAGCCCCCTCCCCCTAATGTTTCTGTTAAATCTCCATCCCTGCCTGTATTGCTGTGAGTGCAGTGTATGTAAATGTGGGGAGGGGGGGGGACCCGATGTGCATACTGTGAGGTCTAACCACCCTCACCCCCTACCCACATACCGTTACCCCCCCAATCCTGGCCATGGCCCCTCCGCTGCTGCAAAAAAGAGACAAAAATTAAAACATACAAAGTAATGTCCCCTAACCCCTTAATCACCATAGCGGTTATTAACCGCTACAGTCATTAAGGGGTTAACCCACCCTCACCCACCACTCGGGATGCCTACATACCCTCCCACACTAACCCCTCACTCCGTGAGGCCTAACCCCCCTCACCCACTACCCACAAGGGAGGCCTACACACATACCGTTGGGGAAACACCCCCACCCCCAGTACCCACAATAAAAACAACAGTGACCCACAATAAACAGCATTATATTTATTAAATACATTACCCACCCCCTGTGCCCCCCCATAAATACAAGATTTATCCTTTTACATATAGGGTTCATAACGCAGCCCCACGCGAGTCCCCGGTGGGCTGGCGGGGCACCTAGACAGACCTACAGTTTACCAGCAGCCCTTTTTACACAGGTTCTGGAGGCCTGCTGGTGGATCCCGGCAGCACCATGGCCCCCAGGTGGTCTCCTTGGGACACCGTGGGCCACAATTTGGTCCCCACGGTAGGCCCAAGGATGTCTGGGAGCCCTTGTCAGACCCACAGGTGTCTGCGGGGCCTCGGGTGGTTACCTCGGGGGTCTGGGGAACTCACGGTTGCTCACTACGTGTCCGCGGTGCCCCCACAGAAGTGGGACCACACATCATCATCCCCGCACCTACGGGTCGGCGGTGCCCCCACAGAAGTGGGACCACACATCATCATCCCCGCATGTGTCACCCGTGGAACCACCAGCCTGATACCTGTGAGATACCCGAGGATACCACAGGTGGTCTCCAGAGGTCTCAAGCGGAACCACGGAACCAACCCTGAATGTAAAAAAAATAAACCTGGCCTATACATTCAAAACATACACCCTCCCCCCCAACACCTACAGTATAATAATGTGCAAAATAACTATTATCCAGATATGGATAATAGATTAATTGCCCATTATTAAAAACATTAACTAGCATATTCAAATAAATAAATTACTTCTGACCTCATCAATACGAAGTGTCCGTCGCCAGCAACATCCTTGTCTTGCCCACAACATACATAGCAAATACAAAGCCAATACATTGCAAGTACATTCAGATATCAATTAACCCCTTAAACACCTTATCAGATGATAACCGCAAAGGTGATTAAGAAGTTAAGCCACACTGGCCCGAAACCCACCCTTCATCCATGAATTTGACCAGTGGCTTCATCATGCAACTATATATATATATATATACTGTATATATATACAGAGAGAGAGAGAGATATATATATACATTATATATATATATATATATATATATATATATATATATATATATATTACACAGTATATACACACACGATGAACCAATATACAAATAAATGTAAAAGGGTTATCAAAACCATACTGTCCTACAACCAAACACTTCTCCATACAGACACTACATTAAAATCAATTTCCTTTAATAATCCTAACTGATCTCACAATCTATATCATCACAAACCAATGAAAAGCCAATGAAACACCTCGCATTCCAATATAAATGATGCATAAAATCTATGCACCATATACATTCTGCAAATGAATCAACCAAATAAACAAAATTCAATTAGCAATCATTATTTACATCCCTAAACAATTCACACTCCCTCCCGAAAAATGAAACAATTAACTAATTCACGCCTGGAGCAGAACAATTTAGCCTGTGAAAAAATATAAGTACGAACCAAAATCCAACCTTTAAAACCAAGGCTATCACTGACCTCCCTCAAAAACACAATACAATACCAAGGAATACATCTATCTAATTTTAAAATACTTTAAACTCACAATAAAGCATAGCAGCATAGACAATATAATTTAAAACACATCAAATCAAGCTTTTAAAACAACATCATTTCTTACCCTGTATGTATATATCTCTCTAGACATATATACATACATACAGTTGCAAGAAATGATATACCACAAAAAAAAAAAATACACATGTTAAAAAAGCTTTTAAAAAAATTAACAAGTTAAATAAAATACATTTCTTTAGTTCACTTACCATTACTTGCCCCCACCGATTCCCGTTGCGCAGCTTACTCACGAACCAATCCACGATCAGGAACCCATAAAATAATAAACCATAAAAAAATAAACATTAACCTAAAAATCCAAATCAATCCACGGGTTTTCTACTTGTAATCCATCTTTATCTTCATCTGTATTTTTCTTTCTTCTATCTTCTTCCGGGAGAAGAGGCTTGGGGGGAAAAAGGATGTGACGTCATTGAAAGCTTGTCACATGGTACTAGAGCCAATCAGAGCATGGGAACTCCATCCCTACTCTGATTGGCTGTAGTACGTCACATCCTTTCCCACCCCCCGAGCCTCTGTCACATGGTATACTAGAGCCAATCAGAGTAGGGATGGAGTTCACATGCTCTGATTGGCTACCATACCATGTGAGGGCGGCCATGTGTCTTTTCATGACGTCATCTTAAAGGCAATTGAAGCAAAGCCATTCTGATTGGCTGTGCTTTCATTGCCTTTAAGTGACGTCATCATTTTTATTTTTGTCGGCCAAAACACATGGTTTTCACGGCCCGATCAGGACCGTGGGAACCATGACGAAAAATGTGATGTCATAGGCCTTTAAAAGCCTATGTCGTCTCATTTTGAAGCCAGACGCCGTGGAGGAAGGACCTCCGGGGAAGAAAGAAGACCAGGGCGTGGCCGCAGATGGAAAGAAGACCCCGCCCCGCCCGGAAGAAGATAGAAGAAAGAAGAATACAGATGAACATAAAGATGGATTACAAATAGAAGACCCGTGGATTGATTTGGATTTTTAGGTTAATGTTTATTTTTTTGTATGGTTTATTATTTTATGGGTTCCTGTTCGTGGATTGGTTCGTGAGTAAGCTGTGCAACGGGAGTCGGTGGGGGCAAGTAATGGTAAGTGAACTAAAGAAATGTATTTTATTTAACTTGTTAATTTTTTTAAAAGCTTTTTTAACATGTGTATTTTTTTTTGTGGTATATCATTTCTTGCAACTGTATGTATGTATGTATGTATATATGTCTAGAGAAATATATACATACAGGGTAAGAAATGATGTTGTTTTAAAAGCTTGATTTGATGTGTTTTAAATTAATTTGTCTATGCTGCTATGCTTTATTGTGAGTTTAAAGTATTTTAAAATTAGATAGATGTATTCCTTGGTATTGTATTGTGTGTTTGAGGGAGGTCAGCGATAGCCTTGGTTTTAAAGGTTGGATTTTGGTTGGTACTTATATTTTTTCACAGGCTAAATTGTTCTGCTCCAGGCATGAATTAGTTAATTGTTTCATTGTTCGGGATGGAGTGTGAATTGTTTAGGGATGTAAATAATGATTGCTAATTGATTTTTGTTTACTTGGTTGATTCATTTGCAGAATGTATATGGTGCATAGATTGTATGCATCATTTATATTGGAATGTGAGGTGTTTCATTGGCTTTTCATTGGTTTGTGATGATATAGATTGTGAGATCAGTTAGGATTATTAAAGGAAATTGATTTTAATGTAGTGGCTGTATGGAGAAGTGTTTGGTTGTAGGACAGTATGGTTTTGATAACCCTTCTACATTTATTTGTATATTGGTTCATCGTGTGTGTATATACTGTGTATATATATATACTGTATATATATATATATATATATATATATGTATATATATATATATATATATATATATATATATATATATATATATATATATATATATCTCTGTATATATATACAGTATATATATATATATATATATATATATATATATATATATATATATATATATATATATAGTTGCATGATGAAGCCACTGTACAAATTCATGGGTGAAGGGTGGGTTTCGGGCCAGTGTGGCTTAACCCCTTAATCACCTTTGCGGTTATTATCTGATAAGGTGTTTAAGGGGTTAATTGATATCTGAATGTACTTGCAATGTATTGGCTTTGTATTTGCTATGTATGTTGTGGGCAAGACAAGGATGTTGCTGGCGACGGACACTTCGTATTGATGAGGTCAGTAGTACTTTATTTATTTGAATATGCTAGTTTATGTTTTTAATAATGGGCAATTAATCTATTATCCATATCTGGATAATAGTTATTTTGCACATTATTGTACTGTAGATATTGGGGGGGAGGGTGCATGTATTGAATGCATAGGCCAGGTTTATTTTTTTTACATTCAGGGTTGGTTCCGTGGTTCTGCGTGGGACCTCTGGAGACCACCTGCGGGTATCCTCGGGTATCCCAAGGGTATCAGGCTGGTGGTTCCACGGGTGACACATGCGGGGATGAAGATGTGTGGTCCCACTTCTGTGGGGGCACCGCCGACCCGTAGGTGCGGGGATGATGATGTGTGGTCCCACTTCTGTGGGGGCACCGCGGACCCGTAGTGAGCAACCGTGAGTTCCCCAGACCCCCGAGGTAACCACCCGAGGCCCCGCAGACACCTGTGGGTCTGACAAGGGCTCCCAGACATCCTTGGGCCTACCGTGGGGACCCAATTGTGGCCCACAGTGACCCAAGGAGACCACCTGAGGGCCATGGTGCTGGCGGGATCCACCAGCAGGCCTCCAGAACCTGTGTAAAAAGGGCTGCTGGTAAACTGTAGGTCTGTCCAGGTGCCCCGCCAGCCCACCGGGGACTCGCGTGGGGCTGCGTTATGAACCCTGTATGTAAAAGGATAAATCTTGTATTTATGGGGGGGCACAGGGGGTGGGTAATGTATTTAATAAATATAATGCTATTTATTGTGGGTCACTGTTGTTTTTATTGTGGGTACTGGGGGTGGGGGGGGGGTGTTTCCCCAACGGTATGTGGGTAGGCCTCCCTTGTGGGTACTCGGTGGTTAGGCCTCACAGGGGGGGGGTTAGTGTGGGAGGGTATGTAGGCATCCCGAGTGGTGGGTGAGGGTGGGTTAACCCCCTAATGACTGTAGCGGTTAATAACCGCTATGGTGATTAAGGGGTTAGGGGACATTACTTTGTATGTTTTAATTTTTGTCTCTTTTTTGCAGCAGCGGAGGGGCCATGTGCAGGTGGGTAGTGGGTAGTGGGTGTGGGTGTGGTTATTTACACGGGATCCCACTCCCCACATTTACATACAGTACACTGCTCTCACAGAAAACACAGGCCATGCAGATTTAACTGACACAATAGGGGGAGGGGGGCTTACACAGATTAGTCAAAGCAGGGAAGTTTAGCAGACACAATAGGGGGAGGGAGTTTTACATAGATTACAGTGAAGGCAGGGAGGTTTAAATACACAATAGGGGGAGGGTTTTTTACATAGATTACAGTGAAGGCAGGGAGGTTTAAAACACACATTAAAAATATGTATGTAATGTATTTATTGTTTATTCTGCCTTAACCCTTCATTGCCTTAGCGGCTATACGCTATGGTAATGAAGCAGCATTTCTGTATTTTTAATAAAATTGTGCAGGAGCAGGGGGTTCCCTGAGCATTAATTTTTGGCTCAGGGAACCCCCTGCTCACCGAGATACAGGCCCCTTTAGGGGGTGCCGGTATCCCTCTGCTTGGTTTACAGGTCGCGGTCACGTGATCGGGACCTTTAAACGCAGAGGGATACCGGCACCTCATAAAGGGGGCTGTATTTCGGGAGCAGGGGGTCCCCCGACCTGAAACCAACGTGGTTCAGCTCCAGAGACCCCCTGCACATCTACACTATAAATGAAAATGTATTTCAAATTTATTTTTTTATAGTCATTTATTTATTTATTTATTTAGATTTATTTATTTATTTTTTGGGTGGCTGCTGTGTGTGATTTTTTTTATTGTGGGTAGCGGGAGTGGGTGAAGGGGGTGTTAGCCCCAATGGTGGTTGTTTAGGGCTTGCGGGGGGGTAGCGGGAGGGGTTAACCCCTTCATGACCGTAGCGGTATTAACTGCTACGGTCGTGAAGGGGTAAGTGCACCCGCAACCCCCCCGCAAGTCCTAAACTCACACCAAGAGCCAAATACCCCCTTCACCCACCCCCGCTACCCACAATAAAGCGGGCAAGGTGAGTTAACCCCTTCATTGCCTTAGCGGCTATACGCTATGGTAATGAAGCAGCATTTCTGTATTTTTAATAATATTGTGCAGGAGCAGGGGGTCCCCTGAGCATTAATTTCTGTCTCAGGGAACCCCCTGCTCACTGTACAATATTATTAAAATACAGAAATGCTGCTTCGTTACCATAGCACATAGCCGCTAAGGTAAGGAACGAGTGTTTATTTATATATGTTTTTTATTCATACTGTAGATGTGCAGAGGTTCTCCGGAGCAGAAACGTTTTTGTTTTAGGTCCGGGGACCCCCTGCTCCCCGAGATACAGGCCCCTTTAGTGGGTGTCGGTATCCCTCTGCTTGGTTTACAGGTCGTGGTCACGTGATCGGAACTTAAACGCAGAGGGATACCGGCATCTCATAAAGGGGGCTGTATCTCGGGGAGCAGGGGGTCCCCCGACCTGAAACCAACGCGGTTCAGCTCCGGAGACCCCCTGCACATGTACACTATGAATAAAAATGTACAGTACTGTATGTTAGGGGTTATAGGGGACGGCTTTATAAAACAAAAGCTCGCAAATGCCCCCATGCGTTTTTACACGGCATTGCAGTATTGCAGCCAGCGGGAATAAAATGCTTAAATCACAGCCGCGAAAATAACGCTATATACCCCGGGAGAAAACGACACAAAACCGCACATCACCGGGATCTTCTGAAATTCGCGGAGCTAGCCAAGTAAGAATAAAGTTGGTTGCCAGTGTATATTAATAAAAATGTCCCTTTCTTTTATTGTCATATCCTAAACTACAGTTAAACCTAATTTGTAGCTACAGAGCTTCGGTTAACTTTCGTGTCTCAAATGTACTGTATCTCCGCACATTTTGTTCAACTGGAGAAGGGGGATGTCTGGGCTGCTATTCTGATTCTCTCTCTCTCTCTCCCTCTCTCTCGACATGGAAATAGAGAATTTGGAAAAGGATGTCTTTCTGGTTTTAAGAAATCATCGTCTGGCCAGAACGAATAAATCCTCAAAATATACCAGTGACCGGGCTGAATTATATATTTTTGTCCTTCTTTTCCCCATTCTTTGTCCTTCTCTCAATAACCAGTGAAACTCTCCCTTTCCCATTATTGATTAGTTTGTGTTATAGGGGGGGTGTACACCTTTAAAAATTAAACTTCAACATGAGCAATTAATTATATTCTTAATTAGAAACACTTGCAAGTTCCTAGATAATAATTTTGTATATATACAATAAACCGACATTCATATTATTCAATGCACATAAAACTTTCACATAGTTTGGATTCACTCAGACTATACAAGCACACAGGGATTACTCAATCAATCAACCTTTTTACCATATTTATAAAATTTAATAAAACATTCTGGGGAAAAACTAATTTTCCTACCTTGAATTTACACACAAAACATATTTTCCACTAAGATTTACAATACTTGAGATTCTCAATACCGGTGGGAAAGACCCGTCTGAATTTAGACAAAAATATTCTACTAAAAAAATTCTCCGGTTCTCTTCTTAGGGGCTGGTTTGCAATGACTGGCAAAATATCCTGTCACTTTACAATTATAACACTTCCTGTCCTTTCCTTTGCTTTCTTAGCTTCCCTGCTCTTTTTTTATTTTTTTCTCTCTCCTCATTCTCTACCACAGTAGCAATGTCTGACAATCTTTTATGCTTCAAACCAATACACTTCCTCTACTCTCGTACCAATTTCTGCATGTAAACCTTTAAAAAAAAGCCGCCACTATAAATGGTCTTGTGCTCGTCTCTACTTCCTCAATACTTCCATATGCCTATATTATTTCCAATAATCTATCAGCAAATTTACAGCAGTTATAACACACTTTTTTTCCCCTCTTTTTTTTTTTGAGCCTGTGCGTTGTTTGACAGACCTGCATAAAACTGTGCCACAGTGTCAGCATCTGATTCTGATTCATCCTGTGACTTTTCCCTGTCCTGTGAACGGTCCCTGGCAGGGGTTCATTCCTGCCTAGAGTCCATCTCTTCCCCATCCGTACCGATCTGCCTGGCAGGCATGTCAATAGGGAGTGGTCTAGGGAGCCTATTGTTCTGGTTCCCCGTGAAGCCATAAGAGCGTCTTTATCGGAAACTGCCTCAGAGCCTGTGACCTGGGAAAGGTTAAGGGCTCAGGGTTTTTTAGAACAGGGACACTGGGGTAAATTGGGGCTACCTATGGAAATGGTAATTGTCCCGATGCCTTAGGGGCAAATATGCATTTTGAGAGTTATATAAAAAAAAAATTCAGTTGGCAGCACTTAAAAGATGCAATTTTGACACAGACTGCAGCATATTCCTTATCAGTTTTAACACATTTCTTGTTGTTAGTCTTGTACTTTATTTTTGTCAGGCTCACTTCCAGACAATATTTTACTTTATTACCCATAATTAGCTTATAAAGAAAACTTATCTTAATGCAATATAACCTTATCTAAATATACTGATATAGGGTCCCAAAAGACAGTCCAGTATACAGACAGAACTTTATAATTTAACCCCCTGTTTTACAGCGGGACTTAAACATCTGCTTTGTAGACAGGATTCTATACCTGCTATTTGCCCATTATACAGACAGGACTCTTTAATCTTCTGTTTTTTTTTTTAGCGTTCCTTTGTGCCACGTTTGCTGTTAGACATACCCATCATTTCCACAGTACAATTCTCTTATAACTTCTTAGCTAAAATATGTTATATATATATATATGCAAGCAAGCACAGCTCAGTAAAAATATGAGCAAACAGCGTCCTTATGCACTTCTATATATGTATATACATGCGCATGCACATTAATACATTAATCCCCAATTTGGTTTCAGTCCTACCTATCAGGTAGATCCCAACATGTGTCCATCTCAGGCTCTAAATCCAACCCCCTGGATATCACCTCTGGTGTCCCGCAAGGCTCTGTTCTGGGGCCCTTAGTCTTCTCAGTGTACATCAATGATCTCCCCACAGCTTGTAAGGAAGCCTCAATACACATGTAGGCAGATGACTCAATCCTATATGCACACAGCCATAGCCTCTCTGACCTTGAATACATACTTCAGTCTGACTTTTGAGACTCGAAAACTGGTTTTCCCAAAACAAACTGTTTTTAAACACTGACAAGACTGTAACAATGGTATTTGGGACCAAGACTACATTTTTAAAGCTTCCAGTGACTGAGCTCCAGATCAGAACCAACGCTTACACCACCCTAACTCCTGTTACTAGTTTTAAATACCTGGGCATATTGTTTGACTCCCACTTAACATTCGGAATGCACTTTGATACCCTGACATCCAAAACCTATGCCAAACTAGGTGTACTTTACAGGAACAAATCCTCCCTGAGCCTGCTGGTCAGAAAGCGTATTGCACAGCAGATGCTAATGCCAATTATCGACTATGGAGACATAGTATATGGCTCGGCACCCCAAACCCACCTTGGCAAACTTGACACCCTCTACAATTCAATTTGTTGTTTCGTTCTCCAATGCAACGACAACACACATCACTGCGAAATTCTCAAAGAACTAGATTGGTCATCACTCGAGTCTAGGCGCAAAGTTCACCTTTCCTGTCTTGCCTTCAAATACTTTCTGGGCAAGCTACCCACCTATCTGAACATGCTCCTCACCCCTACCACATGCAGCACTTATCAACTGAGATCTGACTCCAAAAGACTGTTCATGGTCCCAAGGCACAACAAAGTATCCGGCCGCTCCTCCTTCTCTTACCGTGCACCCCAAAACTGGAAGAACCTACCAGAGACTCTCACATCCACCACCAGTTTAAGTTCTTTCAAAATACAGGCTGTCTCACATTTTAATATGGTCAGTAACTGTTACATAAGCCTATAATATACATCTTCTCTAACTGTGCATGCAATGTATTGTATATAATGTATACCATGTTCATTTATGTAACTGTATTTGTAACCATGTATTATTTGTCATATTAACTATGCCCAGGACATACTTGAAAACGAGAGGTAACTGTCAATGTATTACTTCCTGGTAAAACATTTTATAAATAAATAAATAAATAGTCGTCAGATACTTTGACCCCGCAATCTCATCTAAAAGCTCATCCATGCGGGGCATGGGATAATCATCTGACATTGTCTGAGCATTGAGCTGCCGGTAGTAAATACAGAACCGAGTGGTTCTGATCTTCCTGGGTGCGAGGAGTACTGGAAAAGCCCAAGGGCTTTGGGATGGAACAATTAACCCTAGGTTGAGCATCTCCTCCACTTCCCTATATATACTCCCTTCACCTCTGCGGATACCCGATAGGCATGCTTAGGTAGAGGTCTATGATTCCTGGTGAGCACTGGGTGATCAGTAATATGTGTCCTGCCCGGCTTATCCGTGAACAGGACCCTATGCTGCTCTAACATAGCCTTTGCCTGCACTCTCTGCTGTGCCCTGAGCTGAGACCCTACCTAAACCTGCTTTACTGTGCCCCCTTACCTAGATTCCCCTAGGAGGTTGGGCAGAGCTTGGCACGCCGGGTTCCCCATCCATGGGCTACAGATAGCCATCACTGATACCACGCTCTGTTGAAAATACTGCTTAAGCATATTTATATCCAATGTCCAATTTCGTCCTTTCCCTCTATCTAACTGTACAACATAGTTGCACTCATTCATCCTCCTGAGTACTGTATATGGACCAGACCAGGCAGCTATCAGTTTGTCCTGCTAATTGGGCTTCAGAACAAGCACTTGCTGCCCAGGGATGAATTCTCTACTACTGGCATGCTGGTCATACCAAGTCTACTGCTGGGTCTGAGCCTCCCTGAGGTTAGCCTTTGTCAACCCCATAAGCATTTCCAACTGGTCCCTGAGTTCTACCACATACTTCAGCAAAGAAGCATCAGTATTGGTAGTCTCCCCTTTCCATCCCTCACAGAATAAGTCAAGAGGCCTCCGTACCCTGCAACCATATAGAAGCTTGAATGGGGAGAACCCAGTGGACTCTTGTGTTACCTCCTAGTAGGTAAACAGCAAGTGCTGCAAACGAGTCTCCCAGTCTTTTCCTTCAGCCTCTATGAATGCCCGAAGCATCTGCTTCAGGTTACCATTGAATCTCTCACATAAACCATTTGTCTGGGGGTAGTAAGGGGGCGTGCGCTCTTGCTTCACCCCGCACTAATCCCAGAGGCACTTTAGCAATTCTGACACAAATGGCGACCCTTGATCAGTTAGAATCTCAATTGGAAACTCTATTCTAGAAAAAAATCACAATCAAAGCCTTTGCTACTGCACTTAACTCAATGGTGGCCAGCACTACAGCCTCAGGGTACCTGGTGGCAAAATCCACCACTGTGAGCATGTAACGCTTGTCGGTCAAGCTAGGGATCTTCAGAGGTCCCACTATGTCCATGGCTACTCTTTGGAAGGGTTCACCTAATACCGGTAGTGGATTCAGGGGTGCCTTCACACAGTCGCCCGCCTTACCTACTCGCTGGCATGCATCACAGGACAGCAAAACTGTGCCACTGCCTTTGATGCCCCGGCCAGTAGAAACACTGCAATAACCGGGCTCTGATGCGAGTAACCCCCAGATGCCCTGCTAATAGAATGGAGAGGGCTACCTGCAATAACTGCACCTATACTCCCTGGGTAACAATAACTTTCGCCTACCAGTCCACAATCTATCTGGAGCAGTAGAGCCCTTTGTGCCACAGGAACTGGGCTGACCTACTCTCAGAGGTAGACTCGGAAGCCCAAAGTCTCATGGCCTCTAAGCTGGGATCAGACCACACCAAGACCCTAAACTGTGCCCCCAGCTCGGCCACTGTCCCTCAGTCACTAAGTCGGGTGATGGGGAAACATGCAAAGGGGAAGCAAAGTCAGGACATTTATCGACTCTTCCTGGCTTACCTGCTTTGTCTCCTCAGAGACATCTGGAGCTGCTAGTCCCAAATGCAGGTGGACGGTGAGATCCTCAGGTGGCAGGGGTACCATAGGCTCCCCTGCCTGTGCATGTGCATGCTCTTGCTCCTTGTAAGCGCTGCAACTGGAGCAGCTTCCTCTGCAAATAAGCAAATAAGATGCCCTAGGTTGTTAACGAGCAGCACCTCAGTTTTGCAACCCAGGTAAAACATCCACCTCTTTTATGCCTCAACCGGCACCACAATCAAGAAAAACCCAGGTGACCTGGATTGACCTAGGAGTCCCATCTGGCATGGTAACTGTATCCCTGTTCCTTGGAGCAGATCCTCTGGTCTTACCATATCAGGTCTTACCAGAGTAACAGTGGCACCAGAGTCGAGAGATCCGGCTGCTGGGTGATTTCCGATGGTCACTGGATGTATATGCTTCCTCCAGACATCATTGGACTGCAACCCAACAGTTGCAATCTGATTCACACCCATCTCCACTGGGTGCCATTTGATGCAGGTGTAGGTTCCTCCATCTAAGTCCTCTGCTGGACTGGATGGACGGCTGCACGATTCTCCTCTGTGTGTGCCACTCGTATGGTGGATATTGGCCTCGCTCCTTAGGGATGTTGCCCTGATGGGGATTACTAGACTTTGGCTGATCCGGACAGCCCTGTTGCACTAATAGCACCTCATTTTATGTCTAAACTCTGCGGTCTTGGATGTACCCCCCTCAACAGCTGGTTTGGGCTTCCAATGTGTAGTGCTTTTGGTTGCCCGAGCCACACAGGCTCCATTCGGGGCAACCCCTTTCTTGTGTGACAGGGCACAACTGGTCACATATTCATCAGCCAAGTTGGCTGCCTCCAGACAGGTATCCGGTTTGCAGTCAAAGACCTAATCTCGCTATTCAGGTGGGCACCGCTGCAAAAACTGTTCTTTAAATATCAAATCCAGCAAGCTGTGGTATTTTTTTGCATCACATCCCTCCACCCACTGAGTGCCCTGCAAGATTAGTCTCGGTGAAAACCGCAAGTAGGTTACCCAGTAGTTCTTCTCCCCCGACCTAAACATGCCCCTGTATGCCTCTGGCGTGAGGGCACACTGGGTTAAAAGTAAAGTCTTTATGTGCCGGTAGTGATTGCTGTCCATGGCTGGGATGGCCTGAGATTCTCTAGAGCGGCCACAGACAATAGCGGTGACAACAGCAGCACCCAGTTTCTTTCTGGCACACAGTATCTGAGACTCTGTTTTTAATAGATTTTCAAAAATTCATCAATTTTGTCCGTGCCATCCACAATTTATTTTAAACTGTAGTGTGACACTTTAGGTAGAGGTGGCTCATCAGGATTCCGCCGGGGTCTTGTGGGCTGCACACCTTGAGAATCAGCAAGTATTTGTAACCTCTGCTCGAAGTCGACCCCCTCTCCCCATGTTGTGAGGAGAGAGGCAAGCACTGTAGCAGGGAGATCATTAGCCACTGGGGCTACCATGGCTATACTCCATGGATAATGCTCTCCAGCTCCATCTACTGGTCCTTCGCCATCCTCCTCCTCTTCCTTCGACTCCTCCAGGGGTGGGCAATCCTCCTGTCCCATGGCTGAAGTGAATGCCCCTGTATCCACAGGTGAGGTTATGCACACCTCAGGTGAAGCTATGCCCGCTTCATGTTTTTGAGATCATCCTCCAGACACATCTTTGCCCAACCGGCGGTCGGTAGTCCATAGCTCTCACACCGGGTTACAATTCTTGGAAGGTCCCAGGTCTGATAGCGACCTGACCCTCTGTCCATCTTGCCTGGTGGCACTAAACTAAGTGACAGGGAGAACCTGTGCTTTTCCTGCTTTATGTAATGTGTGTAAGTCACTACTTGTTTTGAGAGCTCAGAATCTACGAGTTTCTCTTCATGTTAGAAGACCCCACAGGATTTTAAAACATAAAGCTCAATAATCCCAACCCTGCCACCAGTAAATAAGCCTGTCATGGGATACCAGGTTTATTGTACACCTTTAACCAGGATCATGTATTGAGCAAAACAAGATATTTAAATAAATTGAGGTTTATTCACAGAAATAGGCATACACACATTGGAACAGAAAATACAGACAAGAAGACACACTTACTTGGGGGCTGGGGTCGAAAACTAGACTTTCTTAGCTGTAGGGCACTCTAAATATGAGTTTTTCCTTGACCTGGACTTAGCACCAAATGTCCTGGAATAATGTACAGTTGCTGGGCTCAAAAGCTGACACTCTTGAACCCTAATATTCGGATCAGAGGTAACCAAAACAGGGCTTGACCTTTATTAAGAGCCTTGTTACCCCCTTACTGTCACAGTTATACCTACCTACTTTCTCATATTAATATGCCGTATCTTATCTCTCCTAATTACTGCCATGGCGCAGTCCTCCAGGGCTCTAAAAGATGGATGGACGTTGAAAATTATTTGTTTTCACCTTTGCTCATTCAGAATTTGTTATTGATCAGGAAGGAGGTCAGACCCAAAATACTACAAAACATACCCCTTATCAGTCAATCTCTATGAATTCTGGACAGCTGAACACGTAAAGCCAAACTCTCAGAATATTATCAGTATTAACACCCTTTCTGGGATATCCAGATTTCCCTAATGGTTACCTGGTTAGCAACTTCAAATCTTGTAGGGTGGTGGGTGCCATCAGACCATTTCATGTCTTCAAGGTAGGGAAGCTTCAAAGCTTTTTCTATCTTCACATCTTTCTTTGATCTAAATTTAGATCACACTGAGTTTTATCAATATCTTCAAATTCGTCACTTTATCTCCTCCTTGAAACTGCCAGGCAGTCAATTGCAGAGTGAATCAATGTTTGAGAAATTGTGCTTGGATAATGTTCAGAGGAAAGGATTAACTTTTATTCTATATAACCTTCTGCAGTAGATAAACTTTGATTCTAATACATTATACTGTACATGCTTCAATGGGAGAAAGAACTAGGATTTGAGATTCCACTTGACTCCTGGAAATCTATTTGTGCTTCAACAGCAAAAATCTCTAATATAAAGGAGAATAGATTTAAGATCCTATTTAGATTGAACCTGGTTCCAGAGAGACTGCACATAACGTTTCCTCTAGTAACAAACACCTGCTGGAAAAACTGTAGTGAGAAAGGAACTATGCTACATATTTGGTGGAATTGTCAGATTATTTTACAAACCTGGACTCAAATATATAAAGTTATCTATGACATACTAAAAGTAAAATTTACCAATGACCCTTGTCCCTCTTCTTAATTTGGATACCCCACATATCACAAAAATTTCCCAAATATGAATTTCTCAAATTCTCACAGAACTAAAATGCACCATAATTAATCCTTCGAAACAAGTGCAACCTCCATAAATGGAGCTAATTTATAAATGAATGAATGAAGTCATGGTAATGGAGAGACACAGGAATTCTTATTAGCATACTTGGACCAATTCTGTGGCATCTGGATCCCTTGGTTTGACTAACTATTCCTAATCATTAAAACATATTATAGATTAAGTATTTACCCAATAACGATAAGGTGATATATAATACAGTACAGCTAATGTGAATGATTATGTGAGATTATGTGTAGTTTAGTGTATTTTCATGAATTAAATAACTGGCGGTCTTTACATGTAAAAACAATGAAAGAAAAAACACCAGATGTAGCAAAGACACTGCCATTTGGATAAGTCCCTAAAAAGCACTAAGCTCCGTTAAGTCACTTTTAGAGCGCAAAGTGCTCTTAGAACGTGATGTTGCGCTCAACCCGATGCACTAAGCAACGCAAACAGGCACTTTGCGCTCTAAAACTGACTTTTTTCAGGAATTTTTTCTAAGTACAACTTTGCTCGTTCGTAAACCTGTTTGCATTAAATTCTGCTCTTAAGCGGGATACACTAAGAAACGCGACCTTAGCGTACACGAAAGTTGTGTTGATTAGAACACATCAGGTCAGAGTAGACGCAAAAAAAGCTGATTTTGGGACTTCATATTTGTCAGGTTTATATACCCGATAGTGCGCCAAGGATTATTTTGTTTTGTTTATTGTTTGTTTATTTTTTGTGTATTTTCTGCCAATTCTGGAGTGCTGCCTGATGATTTTGTTTCCAAACGGTATCGTATTGCTTATATATATATATTGCTTATATATATGTAACGGTTTTACGGGCCCCCACCCAATCTCACATTGGCTCCTGTGGTCTACTGGCCCCATTACATGTCTGTGTGATGTGTGGTGCACCTGCTGGCAACAGGACTCCTGAGTCTCCCACTGGGTTGGTATGGGGATATCAGCATGACAGGCATCTGAGGTAGTGTGATCTGAGTCTTACTCACATACGATGCAGCGCCTCCACCCCATCAGGGTCTCTGCAGCCGCAGGGGATGTATCTGATGGGGACCTCCTCTGTGGTACCTCCTTCTGCAGAATGACTCCACACACACAGAAGTGTTGTAGTGAACAAGGGCATCTTTATTAACATCTCTCCAGGCAGACTGCCCCTCATCGCAGTCGTGCTTAGCCGCTCATCTTTTGGTTGACCATCTTGAGGAAGGTTCCTTCTGCTCCTCCTAATTAAATTCCCACTCTCTCCCCTTAGGGTGACCATGTGCCAGATCCCTGGACACACTGTTTAAGAGCTGGTCTCTCTGCCACTTGAGCTGCACAGCCTCACAGCTCTTGCATCAGACACTGCACTGTCTGGCTCTGCTCTGACACACTGAAACAGTGTTGCAGACACTCCACATGGCTCTCACTGACTGAATAACTTTAGGAAGTGCTGTGCAATATATCAGCTTTCAGAAAAAATCCACCTCTATGTCACTAATAGCGGACACAGAGCATGCTGTCACTTCCTTGGCTACTATCTTTCACATCACAGGGGTTGAGGGCAAACCTCCATGATGACTACTGGCAACCCTGCCCTTTTAACAGGAGTTACTGCACAGCATGAGAGAGATATGTACACCAATTTTTACACATGGCTACATTGTCCCCCTGGTGAAACCCAACGCCCGGCTGGGATCTAAATTTGCGGAACCTTCCTTCGGAGGCAACTGCAAAACATAGCAATACAATAGATTATTACACGTTATGATGAACGCATTTCCATACGGTACATATTACCAAATACATCCTAACTTAGATGGTGTAACAACCAGGATTACTCCCTGATGGAGTATCCATTACTGGTACTACCATACCCTCTTAAGGTGGCCTGCGCACAGCATGGTCCACTGGGTTTAGAGCAGCAATGCTGTAACACTCTGGGTGACATACTGGACACCCACAATCAGCCCATAATTCCTGCCTGCATGCAAGTGGCCTGAGAGGATCTTGCCCATACACTTCCTTAAGGCATCTCCTGGAGATGTAAGCTATCTTTTCTGTCTCATTATACCAATTCTCATCTGATATTTCACGATCCCAATTTTCCTTGTCTGATCCTTCCTCATCATCAGAACTATATCCCATATACTCATCAGTGGTGCCCATCTCAAACTCAATTTCTCCCTCCCATGGATGGTGAAAATAAAGTAATAACTTATGGCGATTCCTTGCCACTTGGTCAGACACTGGAGGTACATAGGGGTTTACCTGAGCAACAGGCACAATAGAAGCAACATTATCCAAATCCCCAGACTTTCCACTGGAATGAGGGCGCATACCATAACGCTTGAATTTCCCTTTAGCCACATGCTTAACTACAGTAGGGTTCATCACCGGAGACTTCACATATGTTTTCACTTCCCTCCCCGATCCCTCATCATCAGAGGTCACACAATCACCCCAGTCATTAGGCCTTTCCTCTGAGGCCCCCGTGACACCCCAGACCACCCTTGGCTCGATCAGGACCCCGAGGGAGACGTGACAGGGGCAGGGAGTTGGGCAGTGGCCTTGGGCAAAGGGAAGGGGGAAGTGTCCTTACGCTGCGGGATGATGATCTGCAACTGGGCGATGCCCCGGCCGGTGTCACCACTGGGCAATTTAGACTCACCCATCTTCTCCATCACCAGACTCCGCAGGGTCTGCCAGTACTTGGCCACCTCTTCTTCTGGCAGCCCAGTGCTGCACGGCGGTCGCGGTGATGCTAGTTGCTTCCAGCCGGCTCCGCTGTGTCCGCCGGAAGGGATGTCATCGGTCTCGCGAGACGAGGCACCATCTTGGGTTGGGCTCCCCATCGGAATCTCTTCCTCCACAACGACATCCGCCGCCGGAAGTGAAGGTTCCTCTCTCTGTTCCGCTTGGGCCTGGGCTAGGCCTTCCTCCGCCGTTGCCACCACCGGCGCCTGTGGAGGGTAAGGATGTGTCTCAACGCTCCATCGGCTCGGGATAGTGTCTTCTCCGCCTCCTGTGATGGAAGTCACCACGGCCGTGGGACTCCTCTGCTCCAGTTATCTCCGCACAGGTGATCTCAGCACCTCGAGACTCAGCTCTGCTGCTTCGCAGGTAAGTGCTGGCTCTTTTTCAGCACTGCTGTAGTGGCCCACCGGTAGGCGCATCACCACCGATGTCGGGCTGGCTTGCTCCTCCTCCGATGAAGCGGTCTCCAACACGGGTAGCGGTACCTCCACTGGGGACCGCGAGCGAGGTTCTGTGTTCTCGCTGCGGTTGCAGGCCCCTTTCTCTCTAGGCTCCGTCGCTACCATCAGGAGCGATCCCCATTCTCCGGGATCCGGTTTCTCGGTCTTTACTGGTTGAGAGGTTTCAGTCGTCAGCTTGGCTGTCTCTCCTCCCGCCTCCACGGTCTGCCCAGTCACGAAGGGCTGCATGGCCCACAGATAATAGATGCCACATTGGGGACACATTGCCGTGGTGCTGGCTTCTCCGCCGGGCAACCTGCACTGCATACACAGTGCATACATACCGCAATGTCACTTTGTCTCCAGCTTTTACTATCAGGAAGCCTCCGGGCAATGAATAGGGGTATACACCAATGTCCATCTCGTTATTTGTAGTACTGGTTAAGGGAGACACTTTGCACAGTGGTCTCTCCTGTTCACCAGCTCCTCGCAATTGAGGGACAGGAAGTTCACATCCAGCTCCTCCCTCAGACAACTCGGGTCTCGATTGGCAGAGATAGAGACCCCTCCCCCTGGTGAATATTTGGGGAGGGTCCCACAGATTCACAGGGTGACCCATAATTGGCTCTTAGCCTGTCACAGTCCAGGAGGGCACGGCCACAGCTTTCGCGCCATACCCCCCCAGCAGGGTGGGGTTCTCTTTTTGGCGCCAATCTTGGCCAACTTTCTGCAATTTTAGCACTTGCAGAATTCTCTGCACTCGGCCCACGCGGTCGCCCAGGGAAGCGGGAACTGCCATCTTGATTTGCACTGCCACTCACTATTGCAATTGAGGTAGATTTTTGGTTGTGGCTTACCGTCTGGCAAGCAGATTCTCAATTTTCTCCGCACATAACTACAATGTCCTCAACACTGTCCTCTAGGGTAGCACCCTGAGACTCCAGGCAGGACAAAAACAGCACGGCCACAGTCTTGGCGCCACTCCATAGCATGCCCGCCAAAGTCACTTCAGTCGCCCGCTCCTCCGTGGCATAAACACCACGTGCACTCCTTCCATCAGCCGCGGTCCGCCATCTTGGACTATCCGCACCGCGCGGAGCTTCTCTATTTGCGGTCGCCATCTTCACACTGTAATTTCTAGTATCGCACATGACGCTCCTCTCTGCAGGGCAGCTGCCATTCCGATGCAATAAAGAAGGCCACGATGCACCACCTACGTGTATCTAATGTACGTCTGACACATGTTGCATTACCTCAGGCTAGGCTCACTCTCTCTGTGTATGCTGTGTCCACCTTCCTCCAGTATGTGCTCTGTGGTAAGTGTCCTGGCTCCTGGCTATAGTACTCTGGCTTCTCCCATGCAGTACTAGGGCATCTACCTACGGTTGGCCAAACTAGCGCAGACCCTCTCCAGAATTCCTGACCCTTGTTAACAGGCTATTCCTTCAGGCATATGTACAAAAAAGCCCGGGCGCTACCCTAATGGGGTGGTGAAAATCTAAAAATAGAACAATACAACCTTAAATAGAACTTAAGGGTCCCCTCTCCTTCCGAAACTCTTCCTGTTGCTCGAGACCCCAAATAGGACCTATCCAGAGTCCTTAATGGTACAGAAAAACGAACAAAATGGGGGAGCACAGGTTGAGGAACTAAACAAATATTACCGATACTAGAGTGGTTAATAACTGTGATGTGAAATAAAGTGTAAAATAACATAAACACTTACACGGCCTTGTGTAAATGCTTTCACATCAAGGTATCTTTACATTTGCAGTTGTGTCTTCTGTGTTTCTTCCGCTTGTACCTTTCTTCTCCACTGGTCTGAAGTGAAACTTTTCTGGTCTTCTCTGTAGGGATAGCTTGAGATGTTGTCCTCGGAGTGAAATGAGATAAAAACAAATACGTCAGGGATAAAGCAGAATATACTTATGAGGTAGACGATTGTATTTAAATCACAAAGCGCAGAGATATACTGCGTGCACTCACACGGGCAAGCGTGAGTCGTCTCTGGGGGGAGGTATCTTTGATTACACCTCACTACAGGGCTGTCAAAATGCCCTTCCTAGTTTCCACACTGTACAATAGGGAAAAAGAGGGGGGTGAAGGGACAGAGGTGGGTTAATACGTGACTATGTTAAGGTAAGTAAAAACTCACATGGCCATATGTGAGTAAGGGCTATGATAGGTATCTTTTCCCCTCCGTGGTCCTCCAAAACCAAAAACCTTCAGCTGAGAGTTGCAATCACTCAAATAGTGCCTGAACCACACAATGGTGCACAAAGGTGAAAGGGTGAAATAGTCCTGATCTTTATTAGACACCAGCAGGAAAACGTCCCAAAAAACAACTAAAAAACAATTAAAAACACTTAGTCAAAAACGACTAAGAGTTGGAATAACATAAAAAGAGCCAAAACATCAGAGAAAGTTCGTGCAGGATACTCAAGTGCGCAGCTAGCTCTCCGCGTCCGGATGGTGTGCTGTGCTCCTGCTTCCTGCTTCTGACGGTGGCTGAAGTTGAACAAAAGTACTCAGGGATTGTAGCAACGCGTTTCGCCCTTCTTGGGCTTGAGGAAGTCCTGTTGATAGGTATCTCAGCAGCGCCTCCAAAAATGTAATGGTTTTATGGGCTCCCACCCAATCTCACATTGGCCCCTGTGGTCTACTGGCCCTAGTACATGTCTGTGTGATGTGTGGTGCACCTGCTGGCAACAGGACTCCTGAGTCTCCCACTGGGTTGGTATGGGGATATCAGCATGACAGGTGACAGGCATCTGAGGTAGTGTGATCTGAGTCTTACTCACATACGATGCAGCGCCTCCACCCCATCAGGATCTCTGTGGCCGCAGGGGATGTATCTGATGGGGACCTCCTCTGTGGTACCTCCTTCTGCAGAATGACTCCACACTCACACAGAAGGGTTGTAGTGAACAAGGGCATCTTTATTAACATTTCTCCAGGCAGACTGCCCGTCATCGCGGTCGTGCTCCAGCGCGGTTTGTAAGACTCCTTGGTGAAGCCAGTTTCATCTTTGGGTTGACCATCTTGAGGAAGGTTCCTTCTGCTCCTCCTAATTAAATTGGTTGTCCACCTCTCCCCTTACGGAGACCATGTGCCAGATCCCCTGGACACAGTCTGTAAGCAGCTTGTCTCTCTGCCACTTGAGCTGCACAGCCTCACAGCTCTTGCATCAGACACTGCACTGGCTCACTGACTGACTAACTTTAGGAAGTTCTGTGCAATATATCAGCTTTCAGAAACAACCCACCTCTGTGTCACTAATAGCGGACACAGAGCATGCTGTCACTTCCTTGGCTACTATCTTTCACATCACAGGGGTTGAGGGCAAACCTCCATGAAGATTACTGGCAACCCTGTCCTTTTAACAGGAGTTAATGCACAGCATGAGAGAGATATGTACACCAATTTTTACACATGGCTACATATATATATATTAGAAAAGAAAAAGAAGAGAGAGCGCACGCCCCATAGCGTAATACAGTACCTTTATTTGGGAAAGGGGGAAGGGAAGGCGGGGGGTAGAAAATCCACTCACAAGGGTAAGTTAAAATCAAGCAGTGTGTGATATATCACCGCCAACTCTGGTCACTCAGCCTCCAGACCCTGCAGTCCAACTCTCACTTGAAGCTACTGGTAGATGTTCTCTGGTGCATGAGTAGAAAAGCTCCTTAAAATCAATGGTGCAGTCTTTGAGTTATCTCCAAATGTCTGCCGGCCACAATGTGTATCAGCGCTCGATGCAGCCCGTCATGCGCTTGCGTAATGACACAGTTCCGTTCCTTGACGCGTTTCGTCACGTGCTGTGACTTTCTCAAAGTGTATATATACACTGTATATGAAAAAGGTCATACAGCTTTGAAGTACAAAGTATTATAACATTTCAATATAAAAAATATATACTTTTTAATCTAAGATTAGGTATTTAACATAGTGATTGCTTGAGGGAGACATTATTTCTGGTGGCCTTTAAATGCTTTCCTACAGTTCATTACTTGATACTGTACATTTATCTAGTTATTTGCAGTATAGCTTATAGGCAATTTTTATTACAGAATATGTTGCAAGCAAATATGCAAGTGACTTTTATTAAAGTTCTAAAGGTAACTAGTTAGATTAGCAAAATAAAGTTAAAGTATCCACCACATACTCTTTCTAGATTTAAATAACATATTGTATTAAATAAATATGCCTGTATTAAAGCCAATGTCCTTTTGGATTAAATGTGTAGGTTGCTAAATCTATTTGCTATGAATACATAGCACCCTCTTCCTTTGAGTTCCCTCTAAATATGGCAATCTGTAATAGGTAAAGATTTTTTTTTGTTCTAAATGAGCATTTTATACTTGAATGCACTTAAATAGCACAAGACTCTGCTGCATTAGTCTTACTTAGATAAAATATTGGCCCTTTCTTAAATTGTTCATTTAGAAGTTGCATTGTATGCATTTAATTTTGCAAGACTATACTGTAGTTTGCAGACAATAGAATACAGTGTGCTTTTGATAAATGTTATAGCAATTATTGCTTCAAAAGTTTAAATAAATGTATTATCATATTACAGATGTACTGCTGCGGCCCATTTTATTCTAAAACATCACCGCATTTTTCCTGGATTTTTTCTCGAATGCGACGCACTTCACCGGGTGCATGCTGCATTCATGTTGCGTTCTCAGCCGCGGGTCATGCGCGGTTGATGCGCGGTCCATGCGTTTATTGAGAATGGTTCGGATCTAATAGGTTTCAACTCTTCGCGTGTCCGCCAGATGGCAGATATTCATGAATTGTAATGCGCATGCGCTTCAGTAATGTGTCGACTTGCAGGTGTTTCGTTTAAAAAAGATACCACAGTGTGCTATTGTAAATTGGCCTTGAGACTGAAGGAAGAGGTTACAATAATGTATCAATTTAGGCTTTTCATATTAAAGAAAGACAAAGACCAGTTTCTGTTATTCTCCAGAGACCAGCCACCATGAGTGTTCAAGTGCAGCCCGTTTTCCAAAAACCGACAGAACTTACGCGTATTTGATATGGGCCGCGATTAATGCAACAGATGATAAGATGGCAACAGTTGTTTAAATTTATCAGTATTTTATCGAAAACTATGACTTTTACAAATTTTCGCCAGCTCCTCATGTGTCGAAGCGTGCAATAAGGAAAAGGTTATGTAGCGATCCATGTTTTTATCGTATTGATCCCGAATTTATTGGATGGTATTGGTGTGTATCACCGGCTTTTTCCTGTATCTATGGTCATGCAGATGGCAAAAGGCGAAAGGTCGTGTTAAAACCAACTAAGAAATGACAGTCGCTGGCAAGCAATGCGCCAGCACCAGCACCGGCTTCCAATAACGGTCCCACCGTCAGTGAAAACCCTTGCTGTCTGTCCAGCAAGCCTGAGCCAGATTTCGCGTGCAGTTTCGAGCAAGCTGCATGTACCTAAGCGATTTCCAGCCTCATCAGCAGACTACAGGTGTAGTAGTCCCGCTGCCAACTGTCAACATGTATGATCAAGAATACTGGACTGGCAGTGGCTCGGCGCCGGCGCCAGCTGATTGGGAAATTCTATGGTGAGTAATGTTGCCGTATTATTTTCTGTTTTTTTTTATTTTGACAATATTAATATCGGTGCAATTCAAAAGTCAAGCGATTCTCCTGTAAGCAATATCATTGGCTGAGCGGCTTCTACAGTACTGTACTGCAGATACTGAACAATTGGTGGAACGCTAGGCGCATGCGCATTGGAACCTTCTTGAAACGCATATGCGTGTCATCACATCGACGGTAGGCGCATGCGCATGTGAACAGGACACGCCCCCCGAGAAAATTATTGGTGGGACTGGCTTGGAACTTCTTTAGGGGTCTGACCATTACAGTAAAACTTTTCTTTTTGTTTTTCCTCAGAAAAGAAAACGGCTAATGGAGGGATTTCGATGGATAATATCGCTTTGTGTAACAATGCCTGCACATTGCTGAATCCGATTGAAAAAAACACGTACTGGAGTCTACAGTTTACTGGCCGTTGTTATTGATTAGGATAGAATACTGTACCTGAAACAGTATGCTGATGTTTTCCGACCGTACAGTATACAATACTTTTTTATGTACAGTATACTGTGTAATAAACCCGACAAAAAGAAAAAGTATGCATTTATTCTACATGTATTACAGTACATACAGTATGTGTCTTCTATACAGTACCAGTACATACAGTACAGTACAGTATGTGTCTTCTATTTTTTTTTTAATACTCTTGTGATGTGCAGTACTGAGCATGCCTACAGTATACAGTACAGTATGCCTGGACAGTAGTGTACATTCTAGAAACACTGTATTTTGTTACAGTATCAACGGAGCCAATGGAACAATTTAATACAAATCAACATGTTCTTTTATTGGTGGAGTAAGTACAAAAACATTTATTTACAAATACTGTACAATGTAAAAACATTTTAAGTGCACAGCAATTCAAAACATCAACAGGTGTATGGTTTACTGCTAGTGAAAACATTTATGTACAGAAAGTAAAAACATTTACAGTCAGTCAGTATGGTATACAGTCACATGTAATAAAAAAAAATTCTTTATTCATAAAATATACAAAACACAACATCTCCTTTATTAAAGAACGGCAAGTCAAAACATTTAGAGTGGGATGGTATGCAAAACAGTCAGTCAGGCCTGCACAACTCCAGTCCTCGAGGGCCGCAAACAGGCCCGATTTTCAGGACAACCTTGAAAACTGGGCCTGTTTGTGGCCCTCAGGGACTGGAATTGTGCAGGTCCTGTGTGTGTGTACAGCAAGTTAAAACATGTGTGTACAGCAAGTTAAAGCAAGTTAATCTCCTTTATTAAAGAACGGCAAGTCAAAACATTTACAGTGGGATGGTGTGCAAAAGAGTCAGTCAGGCCTGCATAACTCCAGTCCTCGAGGGCCGCAAACAGGCCCGGTCTTCAGGACAACCTTGAAAACCGGGCCTGTTTGCGGCCCTCGGGGACTGGAATTGTGCAGGTCCTGTGTGTGTGTACAGCAAGTTAAAACATTTCTGTATAAATACCAGTTAAAACACACAACAACTTATCCTTTATTTAAGTACAGCAGGTCAAAACATGTACAGTACAGTTCAGCACAACAGTATGGTCTTACCTGTGATAAAAAGAAAAATTTTATTCATAAAAAATACAAAACGGAACATCTCCTTTATTAAAGAATGGCAAGTCAAAACATTTACAGTGGGATGGTGTGCAAAACAGTCAGTCAGGCCTGCACCACTACAGTCCTCGAGGGCAGCAAACAGGCAACGTTTTCAGGACAACCTTGAAAACCGGGCCTGTTTGCGGCCCTCGGGGACTGGAACAAAACATTTACCAAACACTCAACACTCACTGAAATGCGTACCCCACCAGATTGTCCTTCCATGGCCGATGCCTTGCATGGCGCAAAACGCCATTAATGCAGTCTCGAACGCCTTTCATTACAGGATCTGTAATTGAAAAAAAGCGCCGCATTTCATCCAGAATGGTCTTTCTTAAATTGTCAGGAAGCGCCTTTTTTAGGCGATTTCCTTCGTAGTTCACTTTGAAGGCCCAGTCGCAGTACAACAAGTAGGACACATGGTGCTTAAAAATGAACAAGGCATACTTGTGGGGTGCACCAGTACTCATTACCCTATACTTCTCCCTGAGTGCCGGTGGCATATCGCACAGGATGATGTCGGGCACCGTATCGATGCTAGCGAATGTAGGTCTTCTGTGAGCATTTGTGCTTGTGGCGGCGGGCGAGGGTAGGTTGTCTGGGAGGAAGCTTTCCTCCTGTCTTGGTTGCTGTGTTGTCTCCTGGCGTGGTCTTGACGGGGTTATCATGTCCTCCTCAACGGCATACTTATACACTAAATCTTCTGGTGGAGGGGGTGCGCTTGGTGATGGAAGGTGGTTGATGCTCCCATTCATCACATCCATGTCACCCTCCTGGTCCGGAGTCGGGGAAACAGGGGCATGAACACCGAGCAAATGATGTATCCCCGCTATGTCAGCCTCTATCTTCTCCATCCGTCGATCCATCCGTTGATCCATATTTAGCATCCGTTGATCCATATGTAGCATCCGTTGCTCCATATTTAGCATCCATTGATCCATATGTAGCATCCGTTGCTCCATATTTAGCATGGTCTCCAGAAGCAGATCTATCTTTGTCAGCATAATAGAGATCCCAGGGATATCCACACTTATCCCATTCAGCATCCGGTCTAACGAGCTGCTTCTTGTGGTAGTGTAAAGATGGTCAGCGCAAACCTCGTGGACCTCAGGATGTTTGATGGAACCGGATGCAATTGAATAAAAGAGGAATAAAAGAGGAATAAAAACACAATATTAGTGCATCATATCCACATGTGTGGGGGATGTGGGGAAGGGGTGGGGGGGAGGGGGGATGGGTGTGAAAGGAGGATACGCTGGAAGGGTTAATGATGTTTTTCCACTATCTAATCAAAGAATACATAAATATATGGATTCAGTGACTCACACGGCTTGTGTGGTGATTCTCCCTCAACGCAGACTGAAGTGGGTTAATGCAGACTCATATGCTGGAGTCTTAATACACATAAAACTCACACGGCCTAATGTGAGTTCTTGCCCTCAGAGGGTGGTGTCCTGTATGGATGGTGTCTGGTCGTCTCAGCCAAATGTCCCCCAATAGGTGTGGTGTGTGAGTGTCTCCTCTCCCCGTTTCCCAGAAGACCAAAAAGAATGTGTGCAAACCAGGGTTAACAATATAACAGGTCTTTATTAGGTAAACAGTTCAGACATGAGCATAAACCATGCATACATGTTGTGGAACATAAACATTAAAGATATAAAACAGTATGTGACACAATGAATTAACAAATTGGAATAAACAAAACAAAAAGTACACTCACACTCTAATGAAACTTCTGTTGCCCAGAATCAGCCGCTTGGTACAATCCTACACGGTCTCCTCCTCCGTTGTTGCTCTCACTGGCGCGTCCGGCAGTGGAACCGGAAGAGGGGATCTGCACCGGATTTCCTGCGGTCGGCTGGGTCCCTCTCTCAATGAGCTCCGGCAGGGAACAACGCGTTTCGCAATAAGCTTCGTCAGCCTACCGCAGGACATCCGGTGCAGATCCCCTCTTCCGGTTCCACTGCCGGACGCGCTAGTGAGAGCAACAACGGAGGAGGAGACCGTGTAGGATTGTACCAAGCGGCTGATTCTGGGCAACAGAAGTTTCATTAGAGTGTGAGTGTACTTTTTGTTTTGTTTATTCCAATTTGTTAGTTCATTGTGTCACATACTGTTTTATATCTTTTATGTTTATGTTCCACAACATGTATGCATGGTTTATGCTCATGTCTGAACTGTTTACCTAATAAAGACCTGTTATATTGTTAACCCTGGTTTGCACATCTTCTTTTTGGTCTTCTGGGAAACAGGGAGAGGAGACACTCACACACCACACCTATTGGGGGATATTTGGCTGAGACGACCAGACACCATCCATACAGGACACCACCCTCTGAGGGCAAGAACTCACATTAGGCCGTGTGAGTTTTATGTGTATTAAGACTCCAGCATATGAGTCTGCATTAACCCACTTCAGTCTGCGTTGAGGGAGAATCACCACACAAGCCCGTGTGAGTCACTGAATCCATATATTTATGTATTCTTTGATTAGATAGTGGAAAAACATCATTAACCCTTCCAGCGTATCCTCCTTTCACACCCATCCCCCCTCCCCCCACCCCTTCCCCACATCCCCCACACATGTGGATATGATGCACTAATATTGTGTTTTTATTCCTCTATTATTCCTCTTTTATTCAATTGCATCCGGTTCCATCAAACATCCTGAGGTCCACGAGGTTTGCGCTGACCATCTTTACACTACCACTGCCACGTTCAGAAGGATACGGGGTTCCCTTCTTCAAGGTCAAGCGGCAACCACAAACCCAACAAAAGGGCCAGTATATATTTCATATACTCTTTTACACCACGAACACAACTTCACATTCATATATTTTTATTATTTTTAATATAGTTAAGGCGTTGTAATATTTTTAAAGCTAGACTATTTAGGGAGCGCCCCAGTTCAAACATTGTCTGAGCTGCTTCTTGTGCATGGCATGTGGACATCTGGGTGGATGGGTGCAACGGAGGATGAGATGGGGGTTCCATGGAGAGAAGCGGCAGCATCGTCGAAGAAGGGTGGAGGAGGTGACCTGTGGATATCCGGGTGAGAAGCAGCAGAGTCGTCTAAGCGCAAAGGAGAAAGTGACCCGTGGATTTCAGAGGCACCAGTGGCAGCGTCGTCGAATAGAACTGGCGAAGATGGCCTTTGGGTTTCCGGGAGGGCGGCGGCAGCGTCGAGGATGAGAAGTGGAGAAGACGGGCTGAAGATTTCCGGGACAGCGGCGGCAGAGTCGTCGAAGTGTATGGGAGGAAGTGGTCTGCGGGTTCGATGGGTTGGCTGCCATTTGTTTTGCGTGGAGTGTACATCACCGTATTTCTTCTTGACATAATAAGGCTGATGTCTATTAAAACCATTAGCCTTTGGGGTCAGCAGAAGATTTTCTTTATTGGCCTTAGCCTGTCGCTTTGGCCTCGGCGTGGAAACGGCAACCGCCTTTTGCTTTTTCTGCATGACAGGCACGGCAGAAGCGAGTGGGTTCCTGCGTCCATAGAATCGGGGTTGATCCATGGAAGCAGATGGCATAATGCAGTATCTGGACAAGGGAAACTTCAGATAAAGATCATCGAGTGGTGGGCTATGCAAAGTGTGTAACATTTTATGCATGGCTGCGAGGTACAGGTGTTGAAAGTGGGCGTACTCTAATGTGAGTCATTACCGTATAAATATACCATCCATTTTGTGGATTCACTGCACATTGAATACACATCAACTAAACATCGAATATACATTCTTGTGTTTGTATTTCTTTCTACTCGCAGCAATGCCTGTTAAAAAGATTTCCAAGGAGCTCAGCATGCGAATTAAGGAGATGTACACGAGCGGACACCGAAGTGCTGCTAACTTACGCTGGTTAGCTACTTCTGGCATCTTTGTGCCAGCAACCACCATGAGCTATCATGCACACGGAAAAACCAGTGAACGCAAAAGGGCACCAAAGGTAACTAGCGCGTAAGTATATTTATATAACGTAATTTTTTTTTAATTAAAATATTGTACTGTAGATCTACTGTATCTAATATTTTTGCTATTTCGGTAGATTTATATTACAACAGTACTCTATATATATTTTTTATATTGCTGCATACAATATACATATAGAACAATATATTGTGTACTGTAGATCTACTGTATCTAATATTTTAGTTATTTCGGTATATTTATATTACAACAGTATATATATTTTTTATATTGCTGCATATTAATACTCTAGAACAATATATTGTGTACTGTAGATCTACTGTATCTAATATTTTTGTTATTTTGGTATATTTATATTACAACAGTATATATATTTTTTATATTGCTGCATATTAATAGAACAATATATTGTGTACTGTAGATCTACTGTATCTAATTTTTTAGTTATATCGGTATATTTATATTACAACAGTATATATATTTTTTATATTGCTGCATATTAATAGAACAATATATTGTGTACTGTAGATCTACTGTATCTAATATGTTAGTTATTTCGGTATATTTATATTTCAACAGTATATATATATTTTTTATATTGCTGCATGTTAATAGAACAATATATTGTGTACTGTAGATCTACTGTATCTAATATTTTAGTTATTTCGGTATATTTATATTACAACAGTATATATATATTTTATATTGCTGGATATTAATACTGTAGAACTGTGCTGTAATACTGTAATGCTGTGCTTGTGGCCTACTGCACTGTAACTTACCGGATTGTTTTTCTTTACATTGTAGGGAGACAACTCTTCTGGTGGACAAAATAAGTGAGGAGAATGATGAGAAGAGTGCATTAAGGGTCATATACACTCTGCAGGAAATCACAACCTCACTGTATCCGAGACCAGCATAAAGAAGATGAGACGCAGAATTGGATGGAAATATGGATGTGTGAGGTTAGTACTGGACAGTACAGGAGGTAAAAGTGTTGTTTATGAAACTGTACTGTACCTCTAAAATTATTTATTCCTTGTCATTACAGAGCTTACCCCATGATAAGGGACGTAAACAAAATCAAAAGAGTGGTCCAGGCCCAGGCATGGATCGACAGTGGGGAAACTTTCCAGGATTGCATCTTCACTGACGAGTCTACTGTATTGCTGGAGAGATTTGCCACCTTTGCATTCCACAAAAAAGGTCGCATATCTATGAAGCCGCATCCAAAACACCCCGTGAAGATGCATGTGTGGGGTGCCATCTCTAGGCGTGGACCAGGATGCATTGTCATCTTTGAAGGTAACATATATAAAATATAATGGAGCCTTATGCACTGTACTGTACTAGTGTAGCCTTATGCACTGTACTGTACTATTGTGCAGTTTTTTGAGCACTTTTATTTTCTTGCTATAGGAATCATGAATAAAGCTTTCTTCCAAGACAAAATTGTGCCTGAGATAGTGGAATACATCACACGCGAGTTCCCGGATGGTCACCGTTTCTACCAGGACACGATCCGAAGCACATCGCGTCAACAGTGCATATCCTTGAGCGCGGTTTCAACTGGGTGAAGACGCCAGCGGAGTAAGTGCGCTAACAGTGTTTCATTTTTTTTCCACTGTTTTTACTGTGTACTGTATCTCTTAAATTAATTGTCCTTTTTTTCCAATGACAGATCGCCAGACTTCAATCCGATCGAAATGGTCTGGCATCAGCTGAAGGACCATATCTGGAAAGTGGTGAAACCCTCCAAAAAGGATGAGTTGGTGAAAGGCATACTGAGTTTTTGGAACGATGTACTCACCATTGAACGCTGCAATAAATATATTGACCATATTGCGACTGTGTTGCCCATTGTGATCGTGCGTAATGGGCAAGCATCAGGAAAGTAGTACTGTACTGTAGTATTGTAAGTACAGTATGATACAGGTAAATATGGCACAGATTTTTTCTTTCCTAATAGTCAGAGTATACAGTAGTTCCAGTATAGACTAGTTTGACAGTACTAACTGCATACACAATGCCATAATGCCATAATAAAGTATGCACCTTCAGTACAGTAACTGCTCAATTTTTCTCTTTCCAGAGAGAGCAGCACCAGCCATCTGGTTACATAGTATTTAAAAATAGTTAGAGTATACAGTAGTTCCAGTATAGACTAGTTTGACAATACTAACTGCCTACTATAGTCCAATGTGGAGTAGCTATACAGTATACAATGCCATAATACAGTATGCACCTAACTGCTCAATTTTTTTCTTTCCAGAGAAAGCAGCACCAGCAATCTACAGTAGTACTACACATCACACAATGCCATAATACAGTACGCACATAACTGCACTAATTTTTGGTTTTCTTGTCTTTTCAGGAAAAAAGGATGGCCTGGGGGGAGGGGGGTGTTGTGTGCAGTCTGAACTGTGTGTACAGTCAAGTGTACAGTATCTAAATAGCAGTAATGATGTACACAAAACCTCTCCTCTCTCAATGAACTACTGTACTGTACACAGAATGAGGAAGAAGATAAAGACGGAAAAAAATTATATTACTATATATATTATAAATTATATATTATTAAATAATATTATTATAAATGTGCATTATTCATGTTTATCCATGTTTTATAAATGTTTTATAAATGTTTATCCAATTTCAATCTGCCAGAAGAACTTAATAAAGACTGCATTATGTATTATTCATGATTATTTTTATATTTGTTTTTTTGGTTCCTGATAAAATAAAATACATATTTATTTACATTCCTGCTAATCATAATCATTGACAACAACCCTCCACCCCCACACCTACAGTACACCAAAGAAAAAAGAATGAATGACAAAACAACATGAATCAGTTAATGTTTTTTTTAACTCTCAATTCTCACAATGCTGTGCAAATCAGATTTACATTTCAAATTCGAGAAGTGATTTTCCAAAGTGTTACCGTAAACAAAGCCTCAAAGGGTTGGGGCGGGGGGTTGGGTGAGTCATGCGCAGTAATCAGCTAGCTCCTATCTCAAAGAGGATTACACCCAGGCGCAGTGAGGTGATTGACGCTCGTTTAGGGACGGATTAAAAACACAATGACTAGCTTCAGAAAATGAATGACTCTGTGGAGGTGTCTGTCGATAAGAGTTTCAAAACCTTGAGCGAGCCTTGTTTGTGTGCGTGGGGGAGGGGGCTGCATGAAGGATTAGCTGTGCAGCATTTCAAAGAAATTACATACAGTACAGTACAGTAATTTAAAAAAGGCAGTTCATCATAATAATTTAATCCCTACACCCCCAAATACAGTACATAAAAGGCACACAAATCAACCATGTGCAGTCAAAGGCACAGGGTCGCAGTCAAAAGCTACAGCACAGATTGAATATCGTAATATCAAGATTGTTTTTGCAGGCTTGTGGAGAAAATAACTTTTAAAAAATTATAATAATTTTTTTTTTGGGCACTCACTCAAGCAAGCCAGTGGGGGATGAAGTTACAGGCGCATGCGCAGTAATCAACTAGCTCCCATCAGAAAGAGGATTACACACAGGCGCATAGAGAGGTGATGCTCTGCTAGGGACTGATTAAAAACACAATGGCAAGCGTTTTATATTTATTTTTTTTGTTCCTGGTAAAATAAATATTTATTTACATTCCTGCTAATCATAATCATTGACAACCCACCCCCAACACCTACAGTACACCAAAGAAAAAGAATGAATGACAAAACAACATGAATCAGTTAATGTTTTTTTAACTCTCAATTCTCACAATGCTGTGCAAATCAGATTTACATATCAAATTCGAGAAGGGATTTTCCAAAGTGTTACCGTAAACAAAGCCTCAAAGGGTTGGGAGGGGGGGGGGTTGGGTGAGTCATGAACAGTAATCAGCTAGCTCCCATCTCAAAGAGGATTACACGCAGGCGCAGTGAGGTGACTGACGCTCGGCTATGGACGGATTAAGAACACAATGTCAAGCTTCAGAAAATTAATGACTCTGTGGAGGGGGGGTTGGGTGAGTAATGCGCAGTAATCGGCTAGCTCCCATCTCAAAGAGGATTACACGCAGGCGCAGTGAGGTGACTGATGCTCGGCTATGGACGGATTAAGAACACAATGTCAAGCTTCAGAAAATTAATGACTCTGTGGAGTTTCAAATCCTTGAGCGAGCCTTGTGTGTGTTCATGGGGGAGGGAGCTACTGCTGCGGCCGAGTTTATTCGAGCATTTGCCCGTTCTCGGCCGCAGCAGTATCCTGGCGCGCACCGTAGGGTGCCGGGCGCGCGCCAAAGCAGCGGAAGAGCGCCCTCTGATCGGGGCGCTCTCCCTACCGCTGCCGGGTCCGCCGGGTCCCCCGGAACCCCCTGCCGCCGTCCCCCACATCGCGGGACACCAGGGCTCCCTCGGGGAGCCCTTGACGCGCGTGCAGGGGGCGTAGGCACCCGATGACGCGTGACCGTGCTTCGGAGACGCGTGGCACGCCGAGGGGCTGCCACTTGCAAGCCGGGAAATCTCCCGGCTTGCGGAACTGGCCACACTTCAATAAAGTGTGTCGCCAGTGTACAGGGTACAGCTGCATGAAGTTCAAAGATAATGACATACTTTCATTTCAAAAGGCAGTTCATCATAATAATATGATCCCCACCCCCCCAAATACAGTACGTAAAAAGAACACAAATCAACCATGTGCAGTCAAATGCACAGGGTCGCAGTCAAAAGCTACAGCACAGATTGAATATCGTAATACAGTATCAAGATGATTTTTGCAGGCTTGTGGAGAAAAAAAATAGAATAAAAAAAATGTTTTTTTTTTTTTTTGGTCACTCACGCAGTGGTGGGCGAAGTTACAGGCGCATGCGCAGTAATCACCTGCTGTCAAGCAGGAATGTGATTGAAACCAGACACACGTTCAAAGGAATGGTGTGGGAGAGATGTACTGCATTGTAGAGCAGATAAGAAGTTGAAATACCCTGCAGTGCAGTTAATTATCCTGAGCGAGGGGAGAGCGCTGTTTATGCCGAAATGTGACACTGTTACAGTACTGTACACGCCTATGCGTTTCAACAATTTTCAAATGAGACATACTTTACAGTACAGAACTGCAAATGCATGTATACTTTAAATATACAAATTTACAATTACTGCGCGCATACGCACAGACTGTGTACTGACGTAGGTTGAACCGCGAAAGTATTAGACTTCCAAGACAACAACTCGCAAACGCCCCCTGAGTTTTTACACGGCATTGCAGTATTGCAGACAGCGAGAATAAAATGCTAATATCACAAGCGCTAAAATAACACAATTCACTCCAGACAACAAAAAAAACGCACCTGACCGAGATTATCTGAGAGCCGCGGATCTAGCCGATTTAGACTCAGGTCGGCCGCCACTGTAGCCGTCATTACTACCCTTGTTAACATGTTCATAGTCAGGAAATAAAGCAATGAACAATGCAACCATTAAGATGTGCATTACATTGGTTTTAATGGAACTGTGCTAAACATCTCTTTTTAAATATCACAATAGTGTCAATACAGCACGTTACGTTAACAGGCATAATAACGCCTGGAACATTTGTTTTTGGCAAACATTACTGATAAAAAATGGCCAAATCTGTAAAAGATAAATGCAGTTGCAAAAGGGCTTGTCTTGTTGGGTCAATGCTGAGAATGGTGTTTCATTTCACACTGAAGCACATCTCACCATAATTATTAAATAGATTTTGCATGTCTAAACTATGCTAAAAGAGCATTTTAGATAGCAATTTGATTCCGGTTTTGAAAATCTATGTGATATGCAAATTTTCTATGCAAATGGGGAAATCTAGCAATATTGTATTATCATGCTATTTAATATGCAAACAACATTATGGCTTTTGAGAAGGGGTAGAGTCCATTATACAACTAGTTATTTTGCATTAGTAACCTCCACAACAATGTATATGTTCATTTCTGGGTGAGAATCAAATAATGCATGTATGTGTATAATGTATTGTGTATGGACTATCAAAAAAGTGCATTTAAATTTTAGGATGTCTTAGTATAAAAAACTGTCAAAAAGACCAGCATTAGCATCAATACTGTACATTGCTTACCACTCTATGAAGAAGGGTTTATCAGTCTCATATTTCAAGTTTCTAAGGGTAACAAGACTTGTGAGTTACATGCATGAAAGATAGAAATGTATAAAGAGTCTAATACATTTTTTTTAATAGATTTTACCCAGGGGGTGACATTTTGAAGAGTATAGTATGCATAAAGCCTTCAGTTATGACATTGACACCCTTTTTAGCACACCAAAAAGGAATACTGAGAATACTGAAGAAAGATAACCCATCTTCACAAGATTTTCCAAAGTTATAACTCATGAGAAAATCCATTAACAAACATTGGAACATTATTTCACCAGTCACTAGACCCGGGGCCTATGTACAGTACAAATAGAAACCTGAGGGACTTGCCAATAGAATCTGACCCCGTGGATAAATGCAGGACTTTCCATCCATATTACCTATTACTTCCAATAATATGTTTATATAAGACAAACAATAAGTAATTAAGAATCAGGGTATATGTAAAAGTAAGTTAAACCCTGATTTTATCAGCTAAATTACAGAGAATAATTACAATCAGGTGTTTAAATAATTTGGTAGATCTTTAGGTATGAGTATGGGAGGACCCACCCTAAATAAAAATCAAACCTTTTGTGAGCTTAGTCTTTGCCATACAGGTGGAAACACATCATGCCAAAATCAAAAGAAATCTCTGAGGAACTCAGAAAATAAGTTATTGATGCACATCAGTCTAGAAGGGGTTACACAATTATTTATAAGGATTTGGGGCTCCACCAATCCATTGTCAGGCACATAGAGAAAGTTAAAGACCACAGTCACTCTACCCAGGACAGGTAATCTTACCAAAATCTCTCCACAAAAAAAATGACAAATCATACAGGAAGTCACAAAGATTCCCAGAGTAACATCCAAGGATCTGCAGATCAGTCTCACTTTGGCTAACATGAGTGTTCATGACTCAACTATTAGAAAAAGACAGAACTGGAATGGTGTTCATGAAAGGACAGCCAGGAGGAAACCACTGTTCTATAAAAATAACATTGTAATTGTCTGAAGTTCACAAAAGAGACAGTAGATCAGGCCTGCACAACTCCAATCCTCGAGGGCTGCAAACAGGCCAGGTTTTCAGGATATTCCTACTTCAGCACAGCTAGGTCAATTAGTGGCTCAGTATGACTGAGCCACTAATTGAGCCAGCTGTGCCTAAGTAGGAATATCCTGAAAACCTGGCCTGTTTGCGGCCATTGAGGGCTGGAGTTGTGCAGGTCTGCAGTAGATGATCTGCAAGACTTCTGTAACAATCTTCTATGGACAGACATGTCAAAGGTAGAAACAGTATATTTAGTGAAAACCACACACTACATTCGAACAGAAGAACCTAATTTCAACAGTCAAACATGGTGGTGGGAGTGTGATGGTTTGGGACTGTTTTGCATTCTATTAGAAGATTAAAAAGCAAAGATCCGTGACAAAGGCATCAAGCCAGATATCCAAATTGCACTCTTTCTATTAGAAGATTATTGAAGAGAATGTCAGGCCAAACTGTCTGTGAGATTAAGCTGAAACAAAGTGGGACAAGTAGCAAGACAATGATCCTAAACATACAAGCAGATCTACAAAAGAATGGCTTCAGAACAAGAAATTCAGTTTTCAAATTGCCTCGTCAAAGTTTGGACCTTAACCCCATTTAAATGTTGTGGCAGGACCACAGCTGTCCATGCAAGGAAGCCCTCAAATGTCACTGAGTTCAAGCAGTTCTGTAAGAAGGAATGGGCTAAAATTCCTCAAAATCAATGTGAGAGACTACCCAGCAGTTACAGGAAATGCTTAGTTGAAGTTGTTGCTGTTCAAAGGAGTCCATCAGGTACTGAATCTAATGGTTTACACACTTTTTCACACATGGATATTGAATGTTGAATCACTTGTATTGTAAATCATATATGGAGAGATAAAAAGAATCTCCAAGGAAGTGAGTATAGCAATAACAGATAAACAACAATATAGATTATTGTATTTGACTACTCAGTTATATCTATGGCAAAATATTTTAATTTATATTTTTATAAACCGAAACCTTGCATATAAGAACAGTTTTGACATTAACATATATTTTCTGTTAGACTGAGTAATCTCATCTATATTAAATGTTCATATATTACCACCAGAACATTCCTGATATATGTATCTGTACAGATATAAAGACATGTAAATAGCATGTCATAATGACAGAGCATGAGACACGTATAACATACATATCTGTACAGATAAAAAGACATGTCATTTGCATGTGAATAGCATATTATAATGACAGATTGAATAATCTCTGTAAACTGTCAAATAAGAAAATGTTTGAGTTCCTAATCTGTATTCATACCCCGGGTACCAATGACAGAGGGTATAAATCCAGAACATCTCTCTACAGTTAAGAGTGGCCTCTCTATCCCCACCCCTAACACCAGAAGGAATATGTTCCAGGGCATAGAATGAAAATGTTTGAATAGAACCTTGGGAACAATTATTGAAATGCCTCGAAACGGATATCTCTCATCTCTATTTTTTATCGTTCTCAGATGTTCACTGATCCGGATTTTTACTGGTCTTATCGTTCTTCCAATATAACAACAATCGCAAGCACACTTCAATACATATATGACATAATTAGAATTCCATGTCAAAAACTCGTTAATCTTATGTCCAAATTGAGTATGTTTACCTATTACTGTTTTCATTGGCAAGGCATATCGACACATATTACAGTTTCCACACGTAAAAACCTTTTAAGGTCTTTTTCTTAGTCAGGTCAGAGTACGATCTGAAAAGACTAGGGGAAAGATGATACCCAATTGTCTTTGCTTTTCTAAAGACAAATTTTGGATTTTGTTTAGTATATTTGATTAGATCACGATCTAATCTCAAAATTTACCAAAGTTATTCACAATGGCTCTGACCTGGTTAGATTTCTTACTATATGTTGTAATGAAGAGGGGATCATCTTTGATCTGAGTTTTCCTAGATGTAACATTTTGTTTACTAGATCTAGCATTTGTGTTGATCAAAAGATCAGATCTCTTGACGACCAGAGCTTTCTTGAAGGCTGTTTTTATATTGTGGTCTTTATAGCCACGATTTTTGAATCTCTGGTTTAATTCTTCTGATCTTTTTAGGAAGGTCTCGTCGTTCGAACCAGTTTGTTCTCAGCCTAAGATATTGGCCTGTAGGAATGTCCTTCAGAAGAAACCTAGGATGCCCACTGCTAGCCAATAAAAGAGAATTCTGGGAGTTGTCTTTACAATAGATATCTGTTTGAATTGTTACATTCTGGGTATGTGCTGGGTATGTGCTGGGCTTGTTTAAGGCATTTCTGCATTGACTAATGACCCATAAATTTAACACAGCAGGGGTCCCTGGCAGTCCCATTCAATTTGAATGGGACTGCCAGGGACCCCCGCTGCTAATCTGATGGGCCATTAATCAATGCAGAAATGCTGGGTCTAGTTTAAGGCAAGTTTAAGGCATGTATCCAGCATGTACCTGGGTGTACCTGGGTCTTTTGGGCGATTGCTACTGGTTTGTGTTAGAATAACCGTGGGCACTACAGTAGATCAAGATAATTAATATAATTGGAATGAAATGTATAAGTGAATAAAAGATTATATGTATTATTATTTAAATAGTCAAATAACAACTGTAACGTAGACTCGTCCCCTTGCCAGATTAATAGCAGGTCGTCAATAAACCTTCGATAGAAAATAATATGATCACAATAGGGGTTAGTGTCACCGAAAATGTGAATAGATTCCTATAATCCCATGAAGAGGTTAGCATAAGATGGTGCAAATGAAGTGCCCATAACAGTGCCCTGTGTCTGTAAATAATAATGTTTATCAAATAAGAAATAGTTGTGCTCTAATAAGTAATACAATCTAATATAAAAGTGGTTTGTGCAGGGTGTAATTTGGAAAGATTCAAGAAATTACAAATTGCCTGAATACCCAAAGTGTGATTGATAATGGTGTATAATGATGTGACATCAAGTGTCACCCAAAGATATGTGTGATGCCAAGTGAGGTCATGAAAAGTGAGTAATAGATCAGATGAGTCTCTAAAGTAGGAGGGTAAAACCCTCAACATGGGTTGTAAAAAAATAATCAACGTATCTAGAAATACCATCTCCCAAAGATCCAATGCTCGAGATGATAGGTCTGCCTGGAGGGCAGACTAGAGACTTATGGATCTTTGGGAGATGGTGAAAAATAGGTACATTTGGATGGGCAGTAAACAAAAAAGCAGTTTCTGGACAAAACCCCCAACTCTTTACACATATCTATAAGGTGACGAATCTCTCTCGAATAGCCAGCAGTGGGATCATGGTCTAAACACAGATAAGCCTGTGTATCTTCCAATTGTCTCATAGCCTCCCTATGATAGTCATCTCTATGCATTCCAACCATAGCGCCGCCCTTGTCGGCATTTTTGATTATCAAATTATGTTTTTTCTTTAAAGCATGTAGACTAGCATGTTCTTGTTTAGAAAGATTATTCCGTCAGTCATTAGAGAATGTGTAGCCTTTAGCTAGTTGGTAGAGAGGGACATACAGCAGATGTATAAGACTGATAGCCTGATCTCTGTTTGTGAAAAAGACACCGAATGGGACAGATTCTCTACATCCGAAATATCCCACTAGGTTGATCATTACCCCTTGTTTTGAATATTGATTTACGTGGTGTTGATCTCATTGTTTAATCTCTCTGTGAATTTTTTGGGGGACCATAATACACACGCTCCCTCTTCGGGATGATACTCTGCCAATTATAAATCTGTTTTCTTTCATAATCCGTGCAAACTCTCGTATTTACTTGTTTTGTTGGGCCATAATATCTTCTTCAACTTTATTAATTGTGTCAGACAATATTTTTGCATAATTTCGGAAACCTTCCAAGTCTTGGAATTGTTGTAGCTGTGTTTGTAGTTTTTTTCACCTGGATTTGAAACCCCTTTCTTTCTTTCACCTTTTGTTCTACAATTAGTTCCATTATTTTGAACGAATATTGGTCCAAGGTGGTAATCCACTGTTTTTCAAAAAAGTGGATCCAAAAATCCAAAAGTGGGGGCTTTTTTATTCTTAATCCCCTGGGTATTATTTTATTTTGAAGATAATTTTCCAGGGAGATTATGTCCCACCAGGCTCTAGTATTTTGGATCAACAATTTTTCTAATCTCTGAAAGTGTGTTTTGAGATCAGTTATGTCCCTAGAATCAGTTTCCACCAGATGTTCAAAAACCTGCAGGGCTCATTCTTTCTTGATGAATCATCAAAGCAATTAAAAGCGTACATCGCCGATTCATCCTTCAACAACTCACTTTCTTCTATATCCGACATCACATAAATATATATTTATAATAATTGCGGATAGAAAAACATTGAGTAGGTAAATGTCCTGAACAATAGATATAATATCAAGTATGAATGTCCTTAAATCCTTCCCAGCCCATAGGCTATGGTACTAGACCAGACAAAGACACCTGCTCCCTTAACAATAAATTATTGATTGTAGAAAAATTCCTCCTCAATGAGCAAACCCAAATAATGTGGTTCAACGTTGAAAGTAAAAGTCCCTACTTAATGACTTTTGAGAACTTTTTTTATCAGAGACCTTTGATCATTAGCAGACGGGATGACTTTGTCCATCAGTCTGGGGAGTTGAGTAACCGTTTTGTACAAAGAGGATACAGACGAGAGGATCTACAACAAACGTTTGAGGAAGTATTGGCCATAGACAGACGGACATTATTGTCTCCACAGAGGGGAAGTATCTCTGATGGGGGTTGCAGAAGGGAAATCAAAGAGTTATAAATATACTTGTAGCCTTCTTTTCCGCTGATCTAGAGCGACTACTAGAGCTGTGTGTACCTGCTGGCTCAGCGAGATCTGGGCCTCCGCTAACTAGGAGCCTGGGGTAATATTAGAGTCTTGGCAGCGCCTCCACTTACCCAGGATCCCCAATAAGTGATATTCCCCTAGGCAAGAATAATAATAACACACTTCAGCTTGGTAACCGTTTACTAATGCGTAATGGCAGAACCTTATCTTATATCTATTAAAGATAACACACATAAAATGATGCATATAAATGGCAGACATGCAATACATATATCTGTGGCTCGGCCACTCTCCTATAGAGTAATGTCACTTCTCACCACCCCGTGCACCCCACACCGTGTCCAGTATATATTTATATATGCGCAGCCTTTTGGTCACTCAACCCAGTGTCCCCAAAAAGTCCTCCCCCAAGGCGGGATCAGCGCCTGATGGTACCGGTGTTGGTGCACTTATTAAATACCTTCCGGCAACTCCTGCAGCCGGTAACTGACTCAGAAAAGGATCCGCCAATCCAGCGCAGTCTCTCCCAAGTTGGTGATGTCCAGCAGCTTGAGCCCAAACCACTGGTCACACACACTGCAGCTCCGCGACACTGTGTCCCTATCTGTCACTACAGTAAGGGAATAGGTGCCTTTCTTTATAGGGTGTCCCTGCAGCACCACAAGCTTATGGTGACTCGGGATATATACTTGGGCCTGAGGGGAAATCTGGCCTACGCAGGTTGGTCACTGACCCCCTGCACACATACAACTTCTCCCCTTGTTCCTCCGGTGCCCTCTGGCTAGCGTGGTCTCTCCCTCTCGCTTTCCTTTCCTGCCTGCCAGCAATTCCTGCACTCCTATTTGTTCCCTGGTGTCAGGTGGCGCTGCTGAGGCTCCTGGGAATTGTAGTTTACTTTGGGGGCTCCTGGCGATTAGCCAGACGTTCGCGCGCTTTGCACTGCGCATGTGCGAACTCTCTCCGCTTCTGACAGTCGCGCCTGACTATTGCACAACAATATGGTGGCTCCCTGTGCTACCGGGCCACTGCGGAACTTCCGAACGCGCCCTCAAGAGGCACCCTGCAGCGGAGGTAGAGAGGCAAACCAGGACAACCCTTCATACTAAAAAAACAAAGTATTGTACTAAGAACAAACAAGAGCAGGAGATAGCTGGACGGATTGGGGATGATATCCTGTTATTCATTACGCAATTTAATAAATGCAGTTATCAGGTTCAACAATTATACATAACCATTTGGGGTCTTCTATGTATGGATCACAATCTAGAAAATTACGTGGACACAGGCCCCCGATTCGTGCATAGGAAAGCCAAAACTGTTGCCTCTTATGTGTCCTCCAGCTATGTGGCGTCCCCTACAGTATGGAAAGGGAAAGTATCCACTGGCGCCAAATAAGATATATACTGCAAAAGGATATATGAAAACCAAGCCTGTTGGCTGTAGACACGTAGCTCCTCACGTTGTGCTTAAAGAAAAAGAAAAAGCACAACACATAGCGTAATACTGTGACTATAAACGGACAACACTTAACAATATGTAACAGCTGAAAAATAAATTGGTGAAATCTCAATATTAAAACATTTAATAACAATCATAAATAATATATATTACACACAGACATTTAATAAACAAATAATGCGATAAAAATAGAAGCACTCTGCACCGCCGATGGAGATAGTAGCAATGCCTACTCACCAGATGGAGTAAGTAAGTAGGCGGTGGATAATTTTGAGAGTATCCCCTCTCGTTTGTAAAGCTGCTCTCTGCTGGCTGGCGTCTCTGGGACCGTAAGTGTGGAGATCTTGGTACGGTGCCTTCCGCGACTCACTTGGGAAGACGCCCAGGAGGTAGTGAACAGCAACAGCTGATTCAACACGCCGTCGACATCAGCAGGAAAACCGGTTAGCAGCAAACGCAGATTCAACAGCAGCAGCTGATGCAGCACGCCGTCGGTGTCAGCGGGCTGGCTGGTCTGCTGCAAGCGCAGATGGAACTGTGCGTGGGGATACAATCTCCAAAGTGTAGAGTGCTAAAACGCCACCCTACGCGTTTCGAAAGGCTCTCTGCTTTCTTCCTCAGGGAATATATAAAATATGGAGTCCAACATAGTCCCTTAAATACAAAATCTGTGATTTACAGGGATTGATTTCACCTGCAGTCCAAAAGCACTTGCGCAATAGGTGTAATGAGGAAGTCCTTAGACATAGTAATTCGGTCACCTGCGCTTTGAAAATGTTCATATAAAGTGCTACTGCAAGTAGTTATAATCAGCTGTTACATTTAACAAACAATTGAAACATAACTTACTCATATTAACATACAACAATTAACATATATAAAAAAAGGGGATAATAATAGGCTTATGTGTGTGTGAATATTCTCTGTTCTAATGAATAATTAAAGGGGATATTTGAATCTAACCTATTCGTGACCTATTAAATTGTAAGTGAATTAATAATATATTATATATTCTAAGTGTATTGTCTAAGTGATTATATTATTAAATAATAAACTATGTGAATATTTATATATATTGATTATTAAAAGTGCTCATATTATCTTATTATACTTAAAGTCAAGTATTTGAGGAGTACTATAATATTAATATATGAACTTTATGGGCTGGATTATCTAATAGATATTCTGATCATTAACCTATCAAAAAGGATTTTAAATCAAATTCTACATTTAAGCCCATTGGGGATAGAGTACGTAATTCATAAATCCAATAGGATTCTCTTCTCCCCAATAGGCTTAAAGTATTTCCTCCTCTCCAATGTGGAGTGATACACTTGATGGCCACACATTTTAGACCCTTAGGATCTTGATTGTGCACTCGAAGAAAATGATTAGACACATTGTGTGTTACTAAACCAGTTTTAATATTATATATATGTTCATACAAACGTCTTTTAATAGCTCTAGAGGTCATACCCACATACTGCAGACCACATGGACATTCAAGCAAATAAATAACGAAAGAACTGTTGCATGTAATATGTTGCTTAATTTTATAACTTTTTTGAGATTTGTTTGAAATGAAATCAGATTTCTTAGTGCTATATTTACATGCAGTACATTTGTTACAGGGGAAATATCCCGCACAGGGTACCATTTTTCTATGAGTAGGTTGCAGCGGTGGACAGCTAGGTGCCAGTCTCTGACCTATATTTGGAGCTTTAGTAAAAATAATATGTGGATAATCGGGTAAAATGCCCTTTAGATCTTTATCCTTTTTTAATATTGGCCAATATTTTTTAAGATTTTTACGTATACTAGGAGCCATCTGGTTAAATTGAGTAACAAATGACAAATTTCCTGATGTATTAATATTTTTATTTTTATTTTTGTATTGTAAGAGACTGGTCCTGTCCATCGCTGCAACCTCAGCAATGGTTGTGTCTAAATCAAGCGGGGGATATTTCCTCTCCAGAAATTTTTTCTTAAGATCTGCTGCCTGTGTTTTGAATGTGTCTGGATGGGAGCTGTTTCTTTTTAGTCGAATGAACTGTCCCTTAGGAATATTTTTGACCCATGTGGGATTATGGTGACTTTGTGCATGTAAATAATTATTTGACTGAACCGGTTTAAAATACGTGCTGGTGTGAATGCAATTATTTTTAATAGTTAACTCTAAATCTAAAAATTGTATTTTGTTAGGGCTTGTGATGAATGTGAATTTTAAATTATTATTATTATTATTCATGTATAATTGAAACTGTGATAACTGTGCTTGTGTACCTGACCAAATAAAAATGATATCATCTATGTGGCGTTGTGGGTTGTGGCGGCGCTACATAGATGATATCATTTTTATTTGGTCAGGTACACAAGCACAGTTATCACAGTTTCAATTATACATGAATAATAATAATAATAATTTAAAATTCACATTCATCACAAGCCCTAACAAAATACAATTTTTAGATTTAGAGTTAACTATTAAAAATAATTGCATTCACACCAGCACGTATTTTAAACCGGTTCAGTCAAATAATTATTTACATGCACAAAGTCACCATAATCCCACATGGGTCAAAAATATTCCTAAGGGACAGTTCATTCGACTAAAAAGAAACAGCTCCCATCCAGACACATGCAAAACCCAGGCAGCAGATCTTAAGAAAAAATTTCTGGAGAGGAAATATCCCCCGCTTGATTTAGACACAACCATTGCTGAGGTTGCAGCGATGGACAGGACCAGTCTCTTACAATACAAAAATAAAAATAAAAATATTAATACATCAGGAAATTTGTCATTTGTTACTCAATTTAACCAGATGGCTCCCAGTATACGTAAAACTCTTAAAAAATATTGGCCAATATTAAAAAAGGATAAAGATCTAGAGGGCATTTTACCCGATTATCCACATATTATTTTTACTAAAGCTCCAAATATAGGTCAGAGACTGGCACCTAGCTGTCCACCGCTGCAACCTACTCATAGAAAAATGGTACCCTGTGCGGGATATTTCCCCTGTAACAAATGTACTGCATGTAAATATAGCACTAAGAAATCTGATTTCATTTCAAACAAATCTCAAAAAAGTTATAAAATTAAGCAACATATTACATGCAACAGTTCTTTCGTTATTTATTTGCTTGAATGTCCATGTGGTCTGCAGTATGTGGGTATGACCTCTAGAGCTATTAAAAGACGTTTGTATGAACATATATATAATATTAAAACTGGTTTAGTAACACACAATGTGTCTAATCATTTTCTTCGAGTGCACAATCAAGATCCTAAGGGTCTAAAATGTGTGGCCATCGAGTGTATCACTCCACATTGGAGAGGAGGAAATACTTTAAGCCTATTGGGGAGAAGAGAATCCTATTGGATTTATGAATTACGTACTCTATCCCCAATGGGCTTAAATGTAGAATTTGATTTAAAATCCTATTTGGTAGGTTAATGATCAGAATATCTATTAGATAATCCAGCCCATAAAGTTCATATATTAATATTATAGTACTCCTCAAATACTTGACTTTAAGTATAATAAGATAATATGAGCACTTTTAATAATCAATATATATAAATATTCACATAGTTTATTATTTAATAATATAATCACTTAGACAATACACTTAGAATATATAATATATTATTAATTCACTTACAATTTAATAGGTCACGAATAGGTTAGATTCAAATATCCCCTTTAATTATTCATTAGAACAGAGTATATTCACACACACATAAGCCTATTATTATCCCCTTTTTTTATATATGTTAATTGTTGTATGTTAATATGAGTAAGTTATGTTTCAATTGTTTGTTAAATGTAACAGCTGATTATAACTACTTGCAGTAGCACTTTATATGAACATTTTCAAAGCGCAGGTGACCGAATTACTATGTCTAAGGACTTCCTCATTACACCTATTGCGCAAGTGCTTTTGGACTGCAGGTGAAATCAATCCCTGTAAATCACAGATTTTGTATTTAAGGGACTATGTTGGACTCCATATTTTATATATTCCCTGAGGAAGAAAGCAGAGAGCCTTTCGAAACGCGTAGGGTGGCGTTTTAGCACTCTACACTTTGGAGATTGTATCCCCACGCACAGTTCCATCTGCGCTTGCAGCAGACCAGCCAGCCCGCTGACACCGACGGCGTGCTGCATCAGCTGCTGCTGTTGAATCTGCGTTTGCTGCTAACCGGTTTTCCTGCTGATGTCGACGGCGTGTTGAATCAGCTGTTGCTGTTCACTACCTCCTGGGCGTCTTCCCAAGTGAGTCGCGGAAGGCACCGTACCAAGATCTCCACACTTACGGTCCCAGAGACGCCAGCCAGCAGAGAGCAGCTTTACAAACGAGAGGGGATACTCTCAAAATTATCCACCGCCTACTTACTTACTCCATCTGGTGAGTAGGCATTGCTACTATCTCCATCGGCGGTGCAGAGTGCTTCTATTTTTATCGCATTATTTGTTTATTAAATGTCCGTGTGTAATATATATTATTTATGATTGTTATTAAATGTTTTAATATTGAGATTTCACCAATTTATTTTTCAGCTGTTACATGTTGTTAAGTGTTGTCCGTTTATAGTCACAGTATTACGCTATGTGTTGTGCTTTTTCTTTTTCTTTAAGCACAACGTGAGGAGCTACGTGTCTACAGCCAACAGGCTTGGTTTTCATATATCCTTTTGCAGTATATATCTTATTTGGCGCCAGTGGATACTTTCCCTTTCCATACTATAGTTCTGACCAGGGGGTCAGTTTTTTGTATCTTGGGCAGCCCCTTATGCATGTTTGGTCATTTATACATAAGGTAATATATACTCTGTCATACTATTGTGGGTAGCGCTGCCTGTTTTGTTGTTTTTGCGTCCCCTACAGTAGTTACAAATAATTTTACCACCAAAGGCTCCTTAAGATGTGGAGGATGCAAAATTTGTCAACATATGCAACCTTCCTAACAATTTTCGGGGTCTCATTCTAGGAAGTCATTTCCAATAAAATCATTTATTAACTGTAATACACAATATGTAATTTACTTGTTAACTTGTGGGTGTGGAGAAAATTACATAGGAAGAACTACCAGAGCTCTTAAAACTAGGGTTTTGGAACACCTTAGATTAATTAAAAAGAAAGATTGCTCACACCCAGTATCGAAACATTTCACGGAATGTAAAGATGGTGGGATTAAAGGATTAACAGTGAAATGGATTGAGAGAGTTATACTACAGGAGCGAAGGGGAGACAGACTCAATCTTTTGAGCGTAGGGAAGCATATTGGATATTCATGCTGAAGCCCCGCTCTCCCTGCAGTCTGAATGTAGAGTGGAATCTTAGCCACTTCTTGAATCGGAAGTAGATGATTTTGTAGATACTTTCGGGGTCTTGAAGGTTGGCTATATGTGTCCCCCCCTTTTTTTGTTGGTTGTGGTCTCGTTCTGTTTTCTAGGGTGTATACATTACTAACCTAGATGTTAATTATGTCGGACTAATGTTTCTTTCTTGTTGATTGGTGACCACCTCTAGGTCTTCTCCAGTTATGACTAAATGATGAAGATATTTTGTTCCAATTCAGTCAAATTTCACGTACAGACATTATGTGGTCTGTGTCCACCTTTTTTCTTCCCCTCCTTTTTTTCTCCTCCCCCTTCCCCAGTTCTCTTTCTTTCTCCCCCCCTCCCCACCCCATTTCCTTTTTTCCCCTTCCTTTCCATTCCCCCTCCTCCCCCCATTTTTTTCTCTTCTTGGTTTTTGTTTTGTGGTGTTTCACTAACCTGCAGGAGCTCTATTTTTATTACTGATAAAGGACTATGTGGTTGATAAAATATTGATCAAAATGTTGATACAGAAGCGTGCTATCTCCCTGAATCCTGCAAGTCACCCTTGGAAGAAGGATTTGCATTCATAGTGGATTGATATTATATATAAATTGATTCTACTTGTTGTTCTTAAATATTTGATGGATGTACTTGTACATTTAAATGTTATATTCACATCACCTTAGGTGCTATTAGATCTGCCTAATGATTGATGGAGTTTTAGGGGATGTGATATTCATGTTTGTTGTGTGTGATTTATGGGGGGTGGGGTCACAGGGACCTTCGATTTTATTACCCTCTTATAAGGTTTATATTTAGTAGGTTTGGATTCTTACAGAAAGGATAGTCTCCTCATTCTTTTATTGTGATACTCTAAGCACGGGGTGCTATACATAAGAGGATGTTAGAGTTCCAAATTGGAGCAGGTTTGTTGTGTTTCTGCCTCCGTTGGGCAATGGGCCAATTGGTGAGGAGTTATTGGGACCAGGAGGGGCGGGCGCCTCAGCTGGGGTTGTCATTGGCTGCTGTGCCGATCCTGGGCCAATGGCTCTCACGTTATTGGCCAGGGGGGCGGGGGAGGACACATAGCAGGCTGCTAGCACTTTACCTTGGGGAGCTATTCTAGCCCTGCATGAGCGCTCGTGTGGATGGGGATTTGGTTATGCACATACCCGAGGGTCACGGGCGCGTGCATGCGCGGGTGCCTATAATGACGTGACACGCGGGCGCGGGTGTTTGTCGTGAAATTAAGTAATCATTATCCTCTTCTGCTGGGTATATATAGAAGGTCTCTGTCACCCTGAACCTTATATTCCTTGATAAAGGACACTCTTGTCTGAAACGCGTAGGAGGGTTTGTCACCTCCTTGTGTGATGTTTTGTTTTTGTACTGAATAAATAGATTTTTATTTTTATACCACATGACTCCCTGGCAAGTGCGCTGATTTCTTCTTTTCTCTACCATTGGACTTCTGCATCAGCGGCTGGCACGCCACTGCGGACTCTTCAAGACTCATGGAGTGGGTAAGATTTTTCCAAGATATTTTTTATGTGATTTATGGATATGGATGAGTACTAGGACATATTTGACTTCCTCCAATGAGGTTACATCAAGGTGATATTGAGCATTTTTGATTGTTTCCTGCAGGAGAAGTTATATTGTATTTTGACAGGTCACTCACAGATCACACTTTATCATCTACCCACTCCGTAGTATAGTCTTTGATTGGAGCCCTATACTTATGGATTTAATTGCATGAAGATTTCACCGTCTTTGGAGCACCCACCCTCTATACATATCGAACTAAATGGATGACTTGGAAAAAGGTACAGTATATTTATGCCAATTTTTTGATATAATCGCAAATAATGGCTGTAAAACATAATATCTACTATGTGAAAGAGAAGATACATAATATTGCCTTTATAAAAATAAAAGCGATTCAGGGGTAGCCTGATTCCATTGAACTCACATTTAAAAACAATGTAAAACAGCGTTTTAGGAACAGGGGCTTAGCAAGCAAAGCATTTCTCACCACACCTCTCCAGCACCGACTCGATCACTGCTACTTGTGCCCGTCTCGTGATACTATGCCTCTCCTGACCTCAGGATGTTGGTTCAGATGCAGCATTATGGTTGGCCATGCTGCCCTCACGAAATCCGCTGTGGACACTTTTTTTTTCATCTGTTCACGAGGAGTGCCAGTAAACGGCCCCTCGGTATTACACAGCAGGGGTCACTGCATCTGAAAGGGACTCCTGCTATGTACATCCTACCAAGCGGCAACTGTCGGTAAGAGACGCAAAGTAAGAGTGAGACTGATTCAGTCACTCTCCCTGCGTGCCTGTCAGGAATCGGCGTTCTCCTCGCTTCCCACACAAAGCACTCCCTCTCCGCAAGGAGTCCCTGGACACACAAAATAATCCTGCCTTACCGGTCTCCACGGCTCCTCGCCCCTGCCACCGTCGCGGGATCACTCCCCTCGGCGATTCCTCTCCTCAGCACCGGGCGGGCCCACGCCCTCCTACACGCACGCCAGCCCCAGACGTTATGTGCATGCATTCTCAGTTTACAGAGCACACGCCTAACAGAGCACTTTTAACCACTGCTTCTGCAGCGAGGCGTCGCCCCCAAGCATCACACAGTTCAAGGCAAATCAATGATTACACTCAGCTGGGCTGTAACACCTCTCTCCTATCAGGGAGGACTCCTTGCAGTCCTCCAGGCCTGCCTCCTTTTCCCATTGGCCTGCCCAGCTTTATTATGCCTGTGCTTCCCATCACTACTCGCTCGACATAGTTCTGTATGGAAGCATTTGACTATTCTCTCAGTGACTCCTCAGGTATTGACGTGGATTGGACGACTACCCCCTCTGGCTCTCGACTTTGGCTCTACTTGGACTTCGTGACTTCTGGCATCCCTGACCTTGGCAACGGCAATAACTACTCCTTCTCTACTACCGGTACCGGCAAGTATTGTCTTCACTACTATACCTGGCCTGGCAACAATAACACCACACTCCGGACACGCTCCCTTTGCTGCGGGTGCGTGTATCCCTACGTCCCACCTCAGCACAGGGGACGGGTCTAGTCTGCGGGCAGCACCGGCGTAACATTATGTCGAGCCCACAAGACGCAGACCAGACAGAACTACAGCAGTTTCTCTCTAATCTGCTTCAGCAAAACCAGGCCATGGCGGATCAAATTGTGGCACTTATACACCAGGTCGCTGTACTCTCAGACAGGGTACCAATTACGACCCCGCCAGATGTAAGCCCCCACTCCGCAAGCACAGTTAGCAGCTCAGATGTAAGGATTCCTCCCCCCAAGCCTTATGCAGGTGAACCGCAAGATTGTAGGGGTTTCCTAAACCAGTGTGAGGTGCAGTTTGAAATGGCCCCCCATCTCTACAATACTGATCGCAAGAAAGTAGCCTACATTTATATCCTCCTCACTGGCAGCGCCCTGGCTTGGGAGCGACGTTCTGACCTTACGCAAGATTACCCAGCATTTAAAGCTGAGTTTCAACGGGTATTCGATTCCCCCGCTCGTCGGGAGATGGCATCTGTTTCTCTCCTCCAGATCACGCAGGGACGGCGAACGGTGACGCAGTATGCTGTGGAATTCCGGACTCTAGCAGCTGAGACTAACTGGGGACAAGAGGCTCTTGTCTCCGTATTCTGGCAAGGCCTGGCAGATCCCATCAAGGACGAACTCTCTCGCCAATCCAGGCCGGATCAACTGGAGGTCCTGATTGATTTGGCCATCCGAGTGGATCAACGCATCCAGGTACGCCGCTCAGAGCGTCAGCGCGCTCGCTTCCATAACTTTCAAGTTCCGTTCTCCAGTACTTTCAGCAGCACTCCTGCTCCCTCCAGTGCTACCACACCTCTTCGTCCTGCACTGGAGTTGCCAGAGCCAATGCAATTGGGGGTACAACGCATCCGCACACCGATACGGCAGTTCCGCCACGCCGGGGGATTGTGTTTCTACTGCGGATTCATGGAACATCGGGTTCGGGAGTGTCCATTGTGTCCGGGAAACGGGAACACCCAGTGAGTACAAAGGGGCTCTCTCTGGGTGTAATGTCTCCACGTCCCCTTCGTAAAGGTGAACTCCCTAAGAAACTTACATTTCCAGTCTTCCTTTCAGGCGATAAGTTCAAGACTTCTACCGCCGCTTTCATTGACTCAGAAGCTGGAGGAAACTTCGTGGATCTAGAATTCGCCAGGGTTAACCGCATACCACTAGTGAGAAAGAAGGTTCCCATTGCACTCGTCGGTATCGATGGACGTCCTCTTACCCCGGCCCACATCTCCTTAGAGACGGCTCCCTTGCTTCTGTCTTCACATCTACACAAGGAGACCTTAGTTCTCGATGCCATTCACGCTCCTGGGATACCCATCACCCTTGGTCTTCCTTGGCTACAGCTTAACAATCCTCTCATTGACTGGACTTCCTCCGCTCCCATTTCTTGGAGGCCGAGGTCAGGCGAGACTCATCAACTGTTGGCCAATACCTCTGTTCCCGAAGTTATTCTACCTTCCGTTTACCATCAATTCCGGGACGTTTTCAATAATGTACAGTCAGACCTCTTGCCGCTACACAGGACTTACGATTGTCCAATCGATCTAGTTCCTGGTTACTCCCTACCCAAGACCAAGACCTAGATCTGTCGTTACCAGAATCTCACGCTATGGATGAATATATCCAGGAGAATCTCAAGAAAGGCCTTTTTCGTCACTCCAATTCCCCAGCAGGGGCTGGGTTTTTCTTCGTCAAGAAAAAGGATGTGTCGTTGAGGCCTTGCATCGACTATAGGGGTTTAAACCACATCACTATTAAAAATCGTTACCCCCTTCCCCTTATTACCGAACTGTTCGATAAATTACAGGGGGCCAAGATTTTTTCCAAGTTGGATCTACGTGGTGCCTATAACCTGGTGCGCATCAGGAAGGGGGATGAATGGAAGACGACCTTCAACACGCGTAGTGGACACTACGAATATCTGGTAATGCCTTTCGGCTTATGTAATGCTCCCGCTGTCTTCCAGGATTTCATCAACGACGTCTTTCGTAAGTACTCAATATTTTTGTTATTGTATACTTGGATGATATCCTGATTTTTTCCAAAGATCTCCAGGACCATATACGCCACACCTCCTACGTCCTTTCCCATCTCCGTGAACACCATTTATACGCTAAACTGGAGAAGTGCACCTTTCATACGACTTCTACTCCGTTCCTGGGGTATATCATTTCAGATGAGGGGTTTATGATGGACTCCGGTAAACTTCAAGCGGTCACTGAATGGCCAAGACCCAATTCTCTCAAGGCCATACAACGTTTTTTAGGCTTTGCTAATTATTATCGTAAGTTTATACGGAGTTTTTCCACCATTGTGGCACCCCTTACTGCGCTCACCAAAAAAGGAGCTGATCCTTCTGCTTGGTCATCTGAGGCCATCTCCGCCTTCGAGACACTCAAGGAAGCCTTTATATCCACACCTATTCTCCGTCATCCCGACATTGAACTTCCCTTTGTACTGGAGGTCGACGCTTCTGATTGCGGCGCTTGTGCTGTTCTGTCTCAGAGACCCACGTCCCAAGATAAGTTACATCCCTGTGCATATTTTTCCAAGAAATTCTCGTCTGCCGAGAGGAACTATGACGTGGGTAACAGGGAACTTCTGGCCGTGAAGATGGCTCTTCAAGAGTTGAGACACCTGCTGGGGGGGTCGAAAGAGCCGTTTACTATTCTCACGGACCACAAGAACCTTCTTTACATAGAGAATGCTCGACGCCTTGGTCCACGACAGGCTCGTTGGGCTCTTTTTTTTTCTCGATTTGATTTTCACCTGTCCTATATCCCCAGGACCCAGAACGTAAAGGCAGACGAACTCTCCCGAATACATTCTTCTGAGGAGAGGCCAGAGGAATCGTTGGAGACTATCCTTCCACATGAGAGGATTCTCGCCACGTCTACTTTCAAGAATCTTGACAAGATTTTGCACTCCCAGAGACGCATTCCCAAGGACTTGGTCGTTCCCGACAACAAACTCTTTGTACCATCCAAATTTGTTCCAGAAGTCCTGTCTTGGGGTCACTCCTCTAAATCTGCAGGTCATCCAGGTTTTAAGAAGACTACTGATCTCATTCGTCGGAATTTCTGGTTGCCAAGGATGTCTCAAGATATTCTGGAATTTACCCGCGCATGCCCCACATGCGCTCAAAGCAAGACTCTCCGTCAAAAGCCTCAGGGTTTTCTGTTACCCCTTCCAGTTCCCGACCGCCCCTGGTCCCACATTTCTATGGACTTCATCGTGGAGTTGCCCAGGTCCAGAGGAATGAACACTATCTTGGTGGTCGTGGACAGGTTTTCGAAGATGTCCCATTTCATTCCACTTAAAGAATTACCCACCTCCCCCGCCCTTGCTGATATCTTTACGGAGCAGATTTTCCGGATTCATGTAATTCCTTCGTCCATTGTTTCTGACAGAGGTTCTCAGTTCGTATCCAAATTTTGGAGAGCTTTCACGAAGAGATTGGGCATCTCTTCTTCCTTCTTTTCCCCCTATCATCCTCAGTCCAATGGACAAACGGAGAGAATCAATCAATCCCTGGAGAAGTACCTGAGATGTTTTATATCCGATTTCCAGGATGATTGGGCTCAACTCCTCTCTTGGCAAGAGTATGCCGTCAATTCTGCAAAAAAACTAGTCCACCCGGGAGTCTCCCTTCTTTATAAATTATGGGTTCCACCCTCCCTGTCTTCCCATCCCCAACATTCCTTCTGGAGTACCAGCCGTAGATGAACGCATTTCTTCCCTCCAAACCGCATGGTCCAGGATTCAGTCTACCCTTCTCAACTCCTCCCGCAGATCGAAACTACAGGCTGATCGTCGTCGTCGTTCGGCGCCCAGTTACAAACCAGGGGATTTGGTATGGCTCTCCTCTAGGAATATCCACCTCAAGGTACCATCTCCTAAACTGGCACCTAAGTTCCTCGGTCCCTTCCCTATTTGTGAACAAATCAATCCTGTGGCATTCCGGCTCCAACTACCACCCAGTATGAAGATTCCCAATGTCTTCCATGTATCCCTCTTAAAACCATTTATCCCCAGTCAATTCTTTCCGGATCAGACTCGTAGACCGGATCCCATTACTGTACAAAATAACGAGGAATACGAAGTTCACTCTCTTTTGGATTCTCGCCTATCCAGGGGTCAACTTCAGTTCTTGGTGCAGTGGAAGGGCTTTGGCCCTGAAGAGAGATCCTGGGTACCTTCAAAGGACATTCATGCCCCGGCCTTCTTAAGTCCTTCAGGAAAAAGTTTCCAGAGAAACCGTTCTTGGACCGTCCTGAGGCCGTTCCTGAAGAGGGGGGTACTGTCAGGAATCGGCGTTTAAGAATAATCTCCTTATTATAATTGAATACAGTGCAGTGACTAAACCATATATAAATAAAGTAAACCACAATACCACAGTGAATAAGTGATTAGATAATTAAATTATAACATAACCGTGTGGTTGATATGGGCGTCTGCTGCTATAAACATTAGGGGTGGCTCAGGACCCCACACACTCTAAGAAATGGAAACAAAAAGAAAACAGCGTCCTGCTGTGTGAGGAGTGCATGAAGGATCCCATGCCCCAGAACCATCATAGAGGCTCCTGCAGAGACAGCTGAGTGCCAGACCGTCCTGTTTTACAGCTACAGAGTGGTAACCAGTGTTATATGCACTAAATGCACATGTTATTTCTATCTGATGTACGCAGATTTATTACCCCTTTAATATTGTAATACATTCTATTACTTTCTTCACTACTATACCTGGCCTGGCAACAATAACACCACACTCCGGACATGCTCCCTTTGCTGCGGGTGCGTGTATCCCTATGTCCCACCTCAGCACAGGGGACGGGTCTGGTCTGCGGCAGCACCGGCGTAACTGTGCCTCCCTGTGTGGCTTTTATATTATTTTAATAACAAAGTATTAAAGAAATGGGTCTCCACTGATGAACTGCATTAATTTCAGATCCAGGGACCCCCAAGAAGAAAGGAAGAACAAATTCAAACAGATAGAAACGGAAAGAACATAAACATTTAGACATTTGAAGGTTAAGAAGAACCGATTGAAAGTACAGTATTTTCTCTCGAGCTTCTCTAGTTGACAAAATCTGTGAAGTCATAACTAATAGGTGGCAATCGCATTACAGCAAGCAATCCTATCGGTTGCTATACACTGGCGACACAGTTTATTACACTGCGGCCAGATCCGCAAGCCGGGAGATTTCCCGGCTTGCTAGTGGCCGCCCCTCGGCGTGCCGCGCGTCATAGACGCGCGGTCACGCGTCTTCGGGAGCGTGCGCCCCCTGCACGCGCGTCCAGGGGCTCCCCGAGGGAGCCCTGGTGTCCCGCGATCGCGGGACAGCGGCAGGGGGTTCCGGGGGACCCGGCGGACCCGGCAGCGGTAGGGAGAGCACCCCGATCGGAGGGCGCTCTTCCGCTGCTTCGGCGCGCGCCCGTCACTCTCGGGCGCGCGCCAGGCTACTGCTGCGGCACAGAACGGGCAAATGCTCGAATAAACTGTGCCGCAGCAGTAACATGTGATGTCATAACAGGACTTTTGAAATAGTTCAGGCCCTTATAAAAGGCACGGGCTCTTACAAAAGATAGGAATTTCTACTAGAGGCCACATCTGGTAGCTGAGAAAAGAAGTTAGAAGACGTCTAGAAGAACAGATGAAGAAAGAAGAAAAAAATAAGATTAAAGAAGAAATACTTACAGATTAAGACTCTGCTATCAATAGAGGATCAAGGTGTTGGTTACGATTAGTAGGTAATTGGGCCTGGGTTGTTTTTTATTTATTTATTTTCTGATGTTTTTTATGGGGTTGTTGACCATCGGGCCAGTGGATTCTTTTAACTTTAAATGGTTTTTGCATCTTTCATTTTTTTTAAATGTTTTTTGGCCATTGGGATTGTGGAATGTGTTTTTCTTGGTTTGGCATTGGCCCTTTGTTCTGTATTGCTTCTGGGGGGAGCATTGACCTGAAGATGGTGGCCATATTGTCAGATGGGGTAAGTCCAATATTTTATCCAGGAATCCATTGAGTGCTATTATGGCCACCTTTATATATATATTATGCGTAATTGTATTTTTTATATTTGGCTGCTTGTGATTTGTAATTGTATCTTGTGTTTATATAGCAAAAAAAGATGGTGTAAACAGCGCTAACAATAAATAATTACTATTAAAATAATCACTGGCAGCCAGGTAAAAACTGACAGTACAGTCAGTGAGAGAACACAGGAAAAATGGAAATACCGGCGCCACAAAACAATATAGAAAGTCCAAACCATATGGTATACAGTCCAAATGAATCCTAATATAGCTGGTGAAGAAAGGATCTCATGTCCATGAAGTGCAATATATGAAAAGAGAAAAAGAAACAAATTATGGTGCAGTATGCCAACAATGATAGCTAAAAACAGACAAACAAACTACACAAGACAAACAAGACAAACAAACAAAAACACTCTAGCAAGGCTCAGTATAAGACAAAGCTAATTTATTACTGGCTAATAAGTGGATAAAATCACGCCTCCGGAGGGGTAAAATTAAAACCCTACTCACAGAAAGCTTGAAACAAGCAGGCAAACAGACAGGAATCGTGCTGGAGAATTTCCAAGATGGCAACCGGAGCATCCTCTCCGGCGTCCCCACGTGACAGGGGTGGAAGGCGAGTCTCACAAATCGCGGGATTTCCGGGCGGATATGACGTCACGCCACACGATAGTCCCCAACGCTGACTTTCTCCTTCACTTGGCTCCCACAGCTACAACACGGCTCCACTCTCTGTAGTGCAAACTGCTTCCACAGACCAGTCTAAAGCTCTAAAAAACTCAAATCTTCCCGACGCGTTTCGTGCGCATGCGCGCACTTCTTCAAGGGATATGCCAACCCCTTGGACTGGATGGTATAAATACTAACAGTCCTTTGTTCCAATTGGTTGATTAGTAATTGTAATAAGTTTAACCCCATGTTGGACATATTCAGGGCGGCATATAGATGAACCAATGCTAGACAATAAAGATAACCATAAAACAGATACATATAACAACATTAATACATAAAAACACATAAAATGGTAAAAAAAAAAATATTAGGAGGCCATTCAATAATAGGATCAGAGAAAAGCTTTCAATTCAAAGTCTATATTTAACCCTTTAGGGGAGAGAGTTTTTAGTTCATATATCCAGTATGCATCACGCATACTGGCTTGCTGTAATCTACTCCCTCCTCTTGGATTAACATCAACTAACTCAATAGCCTGACAGCGGAGACCCTTAGGATTTTTATCATGACACAAAAGAAAATGGTGCGAAACACTATGTGTCACCAGACCCTTTTTAATGTTGTAGATGTGCTCGTAGATGCGTCTCTGGAAGGTTCTCCCAGTTCTGCCTACATACTGCAAGCCACAAGGGCATTGCAGTAGGTATATAACAAACATTGAGTGGCAGTTGATAAATGTTTTTATGGGATAATTCCTAGAGGTGACGTTAGATGTAAACTGTTTGGTACTTTTACTAAAAGAACAGGCTACACACTTTGCACAGGTGAAAAAACCTGTTAAGCTCCCTGCTTGTCTCTGTTTTTGTTGTTTAACCGGACAGCTAGGGGCTAACTTAGCTTTAAGGTTATTAGCCCTAGAAAATATAATGTTAGGTTTTTTAGGGAGAAAATCCACTAAAACCTCATCTTGTAAAAGAATGGGCCAATATTTATTAAAAATGTGTTTTATTTTGGGCGCCATTTCATTATATTGGGTAATAAAGGCAACCTGCTTATTACATCTCTCTAAAGTGTCTTTTTTCTTTACATTATATTGCAATAAAGTGTCTCTGTGCATCTTATTAACTTGATTTAGGGCTTCATCTAAAACAGACTCGGGATATTTCCTGCTGATAAATTTATGCTTTAAGTCTTCCGCTTGTGCTCTAAAAGTCTCTTCCTCAGAGCAATTACGTTTCAGATGTACTAATTGACCCTTTGGTATATTGCGCAGCCACTGTGGATTGTGCTGACTATCTGCACGCACATAATTGTTGGCCTGTACTGGCTTAAAAAAGGTCTTAGTGTGCAGTTTTTCATTTTTGACATATATTTGAAGGTCCAAAAAATCAATGTGCTCAGTGCTAAAACTACAAGTGAATTTAAGGTTAAGGTGATTGTGATTCAAATATGTGCAAAACTTATCCAGTGAATCCTGAGTGCCCGACCAAACAAAAAACACGTCATCAATGTAGCGCCGCCAGAGCACCAGGTTTGCTCCTAGAGGACAGTTGTTCCAAATAAACTCCTCTTCCCAACTGTCCATAAATAAGTTTGCATAACTATGAGCAAACCTCGTGCCCATAGCGGTACCACATTTCTGTATGAAATACTGTGAATTAAAAGTGAAATAGCTGTGCATTAAAATAAACCAAATGCTATCAACCAAAAAATTCCTTTTAATAAGTGAATGTTCGCTAGATTTCTCCAATTTGCGAGACACGGCGTGGCAGCCCTGATGATGATCAATAACAGTATATAATGATGTTACATCAGCCGTGGCCAATATATACCCCGGTTGCCAATTTAGATCTTTCAAAATATGTAATATGTGTGTCGTGTCTCGCAAATAGGATCTAAGACCAGTGACTAAAGGTTGAAGGTGGTGATCAATAAATTGTGAAAGATTTGAAGTGAGAGAAGAAATACCAGAAATAATAGGTCTACCCGGGGGTGAAGTCAAACTTTTATGTATTTTTGGTATAAAATAAAATAAAGGTGTACAGGGAAAAGAAACCGATAGAAAATTGAACTCATCTTCACATATTGCCCCACTATCAAGGCCAGTAGTCAGCAATTCTCCAAGTTGGGCCTTGAACTGAACCAGAGGGTCACCAGTAAGGGGGAGGTAAGTGGTCTTGTCACCAATAATCTCATGGACTCCTTTATGTAATAATCTTTGTCCATTACCACAATACCCCCACCCTTATCTGCTGATTTAATGACAATGGATTCATTTTTCTCCAAACCTTGAACCGCCTCTTTTTCTTGAACATTAAAATTATCCTTTTTAATTTTATACGTTCTACAGGAATTCTCTAGATCCGTATTGACCATCTCAACAAAGGAACTCACCAGATGCCCCTGGGCAAACTTAGGGTAAAAGGTGGATGTTTTCTTAAAAATCCTTTCTTGAGATGCTATTGTGCTGCTTATCTCTCTAGCTGGATTTATTTGGTTAGATATAGCATCCCAGGCAAAATACTTTTTTAGGGCAAGTTTACGGGCAAATTTGTGGACGTCAATAAATAAGTTGAAACTATTCGGTCCACAGACAGGAGCAAATTTGAGACCCTTATTAAGTACCTTCTTTTCAATATCAGTAAGTTGATACTGACTAATATTGAAAATATTCGGATATTCCACTATTTTCTTTATCCGATTTCTACTAGTACCTCCTCTTCTCCCTCAGACTCGGTCTTTCTTTTTTTGTAGTTTGGAGGAGGTCGAGTTTCCAGTGGGGGTTTCACAATTTCCACCTCCGGAAAGATATGCTCTCTTTCCTTCCTCCACTCTAAAAAAGAAAAGTTGGTTTTAGTGACTGGCGTGGGAAGAGGTGTAAAGGAGGTGCTCTCAGCATCACTTTCAGATCCTATGTCGGACAGCAGTGTATATCTATTGCTGACCGGAATAGGCATTAACTGAGGTAGTGCCAATGCATCATACCTTTCCTTCGCTCTTTTTTGTTGCAAGTAAAGATTTTTGTCATGCAAAGGTGGCTTTACAGGTATAAATGGGGTTGGAACCAATACATTGGTAATAGGTTTCTTTGGGTCATTCCTTAGATCCTTATGTACAGATTTGCTCCTTGTGGCCTTAGACTCTTTAGTTCCTAATTTTGGATTAGATTTCTTATTTTCCACTTTGGCAACATTAGTCTCCTTAGATTTTTTTGCCCAATCTCTTTGACAGCCCGTATCGTAGTCCTGTTTGTCCCTGAAGAACTTTTGTTGTTTAGTTTGGACTATCTCTAATTCTGCCTGGTCCAACCTCTTTTTGATGGTCGGTTCTAGTGTGAGCAGCTCAATGTTTTCCTTATATGGATCGAGCTGAACTTTCATTTCTAAAATATGATCATCTAGTTCAGCTAAGGTCTTTCTTCGCTGATGCACCAAAAGCTTCATGAGAGCGAATGAACACTGGTCTAGTATTTCATTCCACTCTTTCATGAAAACCTCATTGTGTGCATCAGCGGTGGGTTTTTTACGAACCCTAAGACCCCTTGGGATACGGTGATTTTCCAAATACTTGCTCAGTGTGGTGGCCTCCCACCATTGTTTACTTTCTAACAAGAGGGTTCTCTCTAACCGAGCAAGTATTGGTTGAAAGTCATCAGTTGTATTTTCAATAAATTGGACTGAACTGGGATCTTGGTTTGGCATTGGCCCTTTGTTCTGTCTTGCTTCTGGGGGGAGCATTGACCTGAAGATGGTGGCCATATTGTCAGATGGGGTAAGTCCAATATTTTATCCAGGAATCCATTGAGTGCTATTATGGCCACCTTTATATATATATTATGCGTAATTGTATTTTTTATATTTGGCTGCTTGTGATTTGTAATTGTATCTTGTGTTTATATAGCAAAAAAAGATGGTGTAAACAGCGCTAACAATAAATAATTACTATTAAAATAATCACTGGCAGCCAGGTAAAAACTGACAGTACAGTCAGTGAGAGAACACAGGAAAAAAGGAAATACCGGCGCCACAAAACAATATAGAAAATCCAAACCATATGGTGTACAGTCCAAATGAATCCTAATATAGCTGGTGAAGAAAGGATCTCATGTCCATGAAGTGCAATATATGAAAAGAGAAAAAGAAACAAATTATGGTGCAGTATGCCAACAATGATAGCTAAAAACAGACAAACAAACTACACAAGACAAACAAGACAAACAAACAAAAACACTCTAGCAAGGCTCAGTATAAGACAAAGCTAATTTATTACTGGCTAATAAGTGGATAAAATCACACCTCCGGAGGGGTAAAATTAAAACCCTACTCACAGAAAGCTTGAAACAAGCAGGCAAACAGACAGGAATCGTGCTGGAGAATTTCCAAGATGGCGACCGGAGCGTCCTCTAGACCAGTGTTCATTCGCTCTCATGAAGCTTTTGATGCATCAGCGAAGAATGACCTTAGCTGAACTAGATGATCATATTTTAGAAATGAAAGTTCAGCTCGATCCATATAAGGAAAACATTAAGCTGCTCACACTAGAACCGACCATCAAAAAGAGGTTGGACCAGGCAGAATTAGAGATAGTCCAAACTAAACAACAAAAGTTCTTCAGGGACAAACAGGACTACGATACGGGCTGTCAAAGAGATTGGGCAAAAAAATCTAAGGAGACTAATGTTACCAAAGTGGAAAATAAGAAATCTAATCCAAAATTAGGAACTAAAGAGTCTAAGGCCACAAGGAGTGAAGTGAATAGAATGTTGGCGGTCACTGCGCGGATAGGAACTCAGCCGTAGATGAAGATAAAATCAGCTTTTATTCAAACATGGTGCTGGACATCACAAAGATTCATATCCTCTGACGCGTTCCGTTCCGTTAGGAACTTTATCAAAGAGTAAATTGAATCTATTCACACAGACCTTAAGTAGGCAGGCCCCCCTCCGTCATTGGCTGAAAACTTCAGTTAACTCAGTTGAAATCAATTAATGAATCACTGATTGTAATTAAAGCCTTACGTGGAGAAGAGCCTTGTCTGCAAAAAGGTATATTGTGAATGCACAAAAACACAAAAACAAGTGGTGACAAAAGACAATTAACAAATACTTACTAATATAATATTAAAAACTAATTCAAGTAATGTGCAGCAACCTAGATATAAAAAAATATATGTTATAATCAATTGCACCTAGAATTCATGATAAGAGTTAATGAGGAAAAAATATTTCATGTTTAAGCATAATAAATGTTAGTTATGCATTGAAAAAAGTAATACAAATATAATATCAAAATTATAATGAGAAGTCAATATGATGACATGCACAACATTAATCACATTAACATATAAATCACATTAAGACAATATCAAGGCCATTTGTACTTATAGCAACTATGTCCTATGCACATATATGTAAATATACATGATCTCAAGAATGACTGGATCACTGAACATGATTTTGATGATCTTGCAGTAACTAAAATTAATAAGTGAAAAAGTATATTGAGATGCATGGAGACACACTCTCAAGACCCCCCCGACATTCAACCATGCAGGAAGTGTTTAAGCTCCCATTCATGGTTAATGCCATGTGGGTGGAGAGTGTTGAGGGTGTATATCCAATACATCTCTTGCTTGTTTAAAGTATTTTCCCTATTGCCACCTCTAGGGTGGCAGGGTATGTGTTCTATTGCAGAAAAATAAAAATGTTGAATGCCGCCATGAGGACATTGTGTAAAGTGTCTGGGAACTGGATGGTTTAAGTCCCTTTTCTTGATTAAACGTACATGTTCAGATATTCTTATTCTGAGTGGTCTTATAGTGCGGCCCACATACTTGTGCCCGCAGCCACAGAAAAGAATATAGATAACAAATGAGATGTTACAATTGAGAAAAAAATTTATGTAGTATTTCTTAAGATTGGTATTATATGAAATGTATTTGCTTTGGGATGCATACTGGCACATGGAGCAACTCCCGCATCTATAAAAGCCTTTTGGAATGCTTGTAATGTGTGTTAAATTGGACTTAGAATTAAACATACAGGGTGACAGGTGTGATGCCAAAGTTTTGGCTTTCCGATATGAAAATCTTGGTCCTTGTTCTAGTATTGGGCGGATGTCATTGTCTAATAATAATGTATGCCAATGTTTAGATATTATTCTGCAAATATCTTGAGACTGTGATCTGTATGTACTAATAAAGAAAGGACTTTTTGTATTGTCCGATCTTGACAATGGTTCTCTATCTCTTTTAGGGATGTAATTCCTAGTTTTTTTACACACAAGTTCACTCCTCTCAGTATGATCTGCTTTAGCGAAAGCTGTTGCTATATCCTTAGCTGAGTATCCTCGCTCTAAAAACCTATCAGACATATCCCTTGCACGAGACAGAAACACCTCATTATCTGAGTATAGTTTTTTTAATCTAATGAATTGAGCCCCTGGGATATTTCTGATCAAAGACCGTGGGTGGGAACTTTGAGCACATAACAGTGTGTTCCTAGAATTCTGCTTCCTGTAGATGTCAGATTGTATAGTTCTATTACCGTCAATATACAGGAGTAAATCCAAAAAGTGAATATGATTAATGTGGTGCTCAAAAGTGAATTTAATATTGTACGTGTTATTGTTAAGATAATTAAAGAAAGAAAAAAGTGAATTTTCATCTCCCCTCCAAATGAAAATCAAATCGTCAATATATCGCCGGTAATAGACGATATTATGACGATATGAATTGTTGCTGTGATAAATAAAACGTGACTCCCATAAACCCATAAATAAATTAGCATACGATGGTGCGAAGCTTGTGCCCATTGCGGTACCCAAATTTTGTAAATAAAAAAGTGAATCAAATAAAAAATAATTGTGTGTTAATAAAAAAGATATTGATTGTAACAGAAAAGTGCAATGTGAAATAGATAAAGTGGATTGATCAAGAAAGTGCTCAATGGCTTCTAAGCCGTGTTTGTGTTCGATAATAGAATACAGGGAGGTCACGTCCATGGTGACCCACCTGTATTCGTGTGACCATGGTAATTCCTGCATACTGACGAGGAAGTCTGTGGTATCCCTGATAAAGGATGGTAATTTGAACACCAGGGGTTGTAAGAACCTGTCCACATACCGCGATAACCCATCTCCCAAAGATCCAATGCTCGCAATAATGGGTCGACCAGGAGGGTCCACCAGCGATTTATGGATCTTTGGGAGATGGTGGAATACCGGAATCACGGGATGTGGACAGGAAAGGAATAGAAACTCTTTTTTGTTAATGACATTTAGAATTTTACCCATCTCAAGCAATTCTAATAGCTCAAGACGGTACTCAGATATAGGATCACCTTTGAGACTATGATAGGTGTTTCTATCTCCCAATTGTCTGATGGCTTCAGCATGATATTGGGATTTGGACAATATAACTAATGCCCCTCCCTTGTCCGCATTCTTGAGAACTATGTTATGTTCTTTTTTGATACATTCAATTTGTTGAACTTCTATATAAGACAAATTTCCAGATTTAACATAGGAGCTAGAAAAACCTTTGGATAATATACGCAAGTCCCGTTCAACCAGTTGTTCAAATAGATTAATGGAAGGCCCCCTATTGAAGTTCGGGCAAAACAATGATTTGGGACAATATCCCGAGTCCTCATGGCCAAAAAATGGCTGACTGTATGTAGTGAGGGGTTCTCCTTGCAGTTCTAATAAGGAGTCCATATCGGAAAGTGTACAGTTCTCCTTAAAGTTCAAAACTGGGACATCATTGGTAATAGATAAGTCAACTAGTTGTTCAGGATCCTCCAAAGGTTCTGTTACTTCAAATCTGTTTCTGGTTGACATCATTTTCTTTAAGGACAATTTTCTAGTAAATTTTTGTAGGTCTATGACCGTCTGGAATAACTGGAAATTCTGGCTAGGAGCAAACCCCAATCCCTTATTCAGAACTGATAGTTGTTCTAGGGTTAAGTCTACCCCTGATAGATTAATGGTATTATCTATGGGCTCTAGTCGTATTTCTTTCGTTTGGACCTTCCTCTGCCCCCCTCATTTTCTCTTGGATCTACGCGTTCTCCCCGGCTTTTGGCCCCCATGTCTAAAAAAGCCGACGAGGGTTGCCCAGATCCCTTAGAATTTTTATGTTGAGTGAATGAGGTAGTGGCATTGTCGGAATATTTGGAGGTCCCTCGATCCCTAGAGTGGTCCCGTGATCTATCAAAAGAGACTGAGTGAGCTCTAGAATCTGGATCTGAAAAATCAGATTCAAAGCTAGATGTTTCTACCCGTGTATTTTTTTAAATAGATTTATTTGGTAGATTTTCTATTTTTCTTTTTGGATATTTTTTAGCTTTGGGAGTACTAGAGCCAGTAAATTCCCTCACCATTGTAGGTTTTTGCCAACAATAAACTTGGTTTTTGACATAATCAATGCGATCCCTTTCAAAATTTAGATGTTTTTTATCGCTGATTATGTCTTCACTTATTTCTACATTAGAAGACAATGTTTTGTCATTTTTGACGAATTGGTCCCTTTTGCTAAATGGCTGTAATTTTGACCTGAGATTATTAATTTCCACCATTAGGCTTGATTTTTCAATCATTTTTTGTTGAATAATTAGATTCATCAGTTTTACAGAACATATATTTAGGATATCAATCCAGTCTTGTTCAAACTGCTTGCTCATAAAGCCAAATGATGGAACTTTTTTAATTCTCAGGCCCTTTGGAATCCGGTTGCATCTTATGTAGTTCTCCAGTGAGGTGATATCCCACCAGAGTCTAATATTCTCAACCAGAAGCTTTTCAATTTTAACAAAATGATGAGTCAAATCAGAGGGTTTGTCACAAATCACATCAGAGATCCCATCAAATAAATGTGTGGCTTTTCTTAATCTTTTAGTATCATCCCCGCAGGTAAACACATAGGTATTGTCCACTGGATTCAATCCTGTATTTTCTTCCCCACTAGACTCCTCCATGTTGTGCAAAGAAAATGTATTATGTTGTTTATAAAGAACAAGTCCTTTTTAATTATAAAAATAGAACAAATGGCTGAGTTCCTTGTAAAAAATCATCCAAGGTGTTTAGATATATAAGGAAGTATAACCCATATATTAGACCTTCCGAACAGGTAATTGTTGAAATGAAACAATGTTATATATGAACATACACACTCTGAGCTACCAGGACAAAAGAACAGTCTATAAAGTAAGGGGAGTAAACCCCATAGTGCTCGGTGCTCTTGGAAAGTGTGTGTAACTAGATATGGGTTAATAAACACACTTGGATGTTAACATGAAGTAGATGAGAAGCGATCCCACTGCAATTAAAGTTTTAAGCGTTCATTAGCATATGAATGAGGGAACGGAAAGGCAGACTTGAAATACCTAGGAGGGGGGCCCGTTGTGCATGGGCTAGTAAGGAGACAGGATGAGAAGCCCTTTCAGAACTCCCCTCCTGTACTCACGAATCAACCAACCGATGCCTGCTGCCCTTACCCGCCTGGTGTCTTCACTGCTCCCTCGGGGAACTCCCGGTCTTTGCTCCACAGGTGCTGCGCTTCAGTATGATGTCATCGCCATCGCTGACCTGGTTGCTCCGGGAGGGTTTCCCACGACGCGTCACGTGTCCCAGCAAACCCCGCGACTGCAGAGGGAGAAGGTACCGTGACGTACGTCCTGTAGAGCAGGGGATCCTTAGCGTGCCCCAGCCATAGAAGTAGAGTAGTGAAGTGAATAGAATGTTGGCGGTCACTGCGCGGATAGGAACTCAGCCGTAGATGAAGATAAAATCAGCTTTTATTCAAACGTGGTGCTGGACATCACAAAGATTCATATCCTCTGACGCGTTTCATTCCGTTAGGAACTTTATCAAAGAGTAAATTGAATCTATTCACACAGACCTTAAGTAGGCAGGCCCCCTCCGTCATTGGCTGAAAACTTCAGTTAACTCAGTTGAAATCAATTAATGAATCACTGATTCTAATAAAAGCCTTACGTGGAGAAGAGCCTTGTCTGCAAAAAGGTATATTGTGAATGCACAAAAACACACAAACAAGTGGTGACAAAAGACAATTAACAAATAGTAATAATATAATATTAAAAACAAATTCGAGTAATGTGCAGCAACCTAGATATAAAAAAATATATGTTATAATCAATTGCACCTAGAATTCATGATAAGAGTTAATGAGGAAAAAATATTTCATGTTTAAGCATAATAAATGTTAGTTATGCATTGAAAAAAGTAATACAAATATAATATCAAAATTATAATGAGAAGTCAATATGATGACATGCACAACATTAATCACATTAACATATAAATCACATTAAGACAATATCAAGGCCATTTGTACTTATAGCAACTATGTCCTATGCACATATATGTAAATATACATGATCTCAAGAATGACTGGATCACTGAACATGATTTTGATGATCTTGCAGTAACTAAAATTAATAAGTGAAAAAGTATATTGAGATGCATGGAGACACACTCTCAAGACCCCCCCGACATTCAACCATGCAGGAAGTGTTTAAGCTCCCATTCATGGTTAATGAATGCCATGTGGGTGGAGAGTGTTGAGGGTGTATATCCAATACATCTCTTGCTTGTTTAAAGTATTTTCCCTATTGCCACCTCTAGGGTGGCAGGGTATGTGTTCTATTGCAGAAAAAGAAAAATTTTGAATGCCGCCATGAGGACATTGTGTAAAGTGTCTGGGAACTGGATGGTTTAAGTCCCTTTTCTTGATTAAACGTACATGTTCAGCTATTCTTATTCTGAGTGGTCTTATAGTGCGGCCCACATACTTGTGCCCGCAGCCACAGAAAAGAATATAGATAACAAATGAGATGTTACAATTGAGAAAAAATTGAAAGTTCCTCAGGCTGAGAAGGAACTGCTCCACTCCGGATGCCTTTCTTTCTCAGTTTGAGGATTTGGTAAAACGGTTTTCAGTTAGAGGTTATACTCAATCTTATATTGATAATGCTTTTGATAATGCCTTAAATACGGAGAGGGCATCATTGTTGCCAACTAGTTTCATGGAGAATTCTCAACTTGGTGTACGTACAGAGAAATATGCGAACAAGCAAAATATTGATGGGGAGCTAAAATCTATTGATAAATGTCCATGTGTTATTTCCCAGTTCAATAACCAAAGTGGAAAAATTAACTCCATTATTTCCAAACATTGGAACGTTCTATATATGGACCCTATCCTTAAGAAATATATTGAATTGGATCCTAAATTTGTATATCGTAGAGCGAGAACAATTGGATCATATGTTTCTCCCAGTGACTTAATTATTCCCAGGAGCAGTAAATCTTATATCACCAGAGGTTCTTTCAAGTGTGGTTCCTGTAGCACTTGTAAATACATGAGGCCAGCAAAAACTTTCTTTAAGGATATTTTGCCGCAGTCACATGTTGGTAATAGAGAAAAAAATAAGGAATTTTATATTAACAGCTTTATAAATTGCAAAAGTCAATTTGTGATATATCTTATAACATGTGGCTGCGGCAAACGATATGTGGGAAGAACGGTCAGAGCTCTTAAGGTCAGGATGTTAGAGCATTTAAGACTCATAAAATTGAAAGATACAAATCATCCTGTTTCCAAACACTTCTCTGAATGTGATCAGGGAGGGACCAGGAATTTTTCATTTTTAGGTATTGAATTAATTAATAGTAAACCTAGAGGTGGTGATCATGTCAATCTTTTGAACCGTAGGGAGGCGTATTGGATCTTCATTCTCCAAACGCGCTTCCCTATGGGTTTGAATATTGACTGGCAACTAACCCACTTTCTGTGATCAATTAGAATCAATTAAATAAATCAATTCAGCAGTTTATGGTTATGATGAATATTATCTTGTACTCCTTATACATTATATATAGTATATTTAACTCTGCGTTGCTTCTTTCACCTTATGCTTGTCACATTTTTAATTATTGATTTTTTATAGTGATATCATTATGTTTTTTCCTGTATTTTCCTGTTCTCCTAGCATCATCTTATATATATATTTTTTGTTCTTTATTTCAATCATTGTTTTTAATTAGTTTATGTTCAGGAAATCTCTCCAACAGGAGACAGGAGCGGAGCACAGCCGTAAAGCAAAAGAGGACAGCTAAGGTGGTGACTAAAAAACTTTATTGAACAACAGTATGCTGCTGATGGATCCTCTAACGTTTCAGCCCTCAGGCCTTTGTCAAAGAGTGATCCATCAGTAGTGAAAGTAACATACATATAGGCAGTGTAAACACAAACACCTGTACAAGATACTAATGAGCATCAGGTGAGGTGGGTAACAAGCCTATCCAGTCTTAAGCAAACCAGTTAAAATCAATATCAACTAGCGAGACATATATAAACTATATACAGTCCTAAGACATACTATGAATAAACATAAAAATATCGATGAAGGACTGGTCCATATTAAAAACAATAAATGTAGCAGATATACTGATATCATATATAAATGACTGATTGAATGGGACATCCACATGGAGGATAAAGTATCAATAAGCAACAACATGCACTTGATTGGTGGCATTAAGGTTAATGGCAATAAACCCTGAATGAAGTGGGAAACGGGGAAGGGGAAAGGTGAAGAAGAGGAGGGGGGGAGGGGGAAGGGGAAGGTATGGGGGGGAAGGGAAGGGGGAATAGGTGGGGGGTGTCAGAGAAGGATAAGCAAGTGGGGGGCTGAAAACATATTAATCAAAAAGAAAATGCTTTAATTCCCACTCCACATTTAACCCATTGGGTTGTAAGGTGTTCAGGGAGAAAATCCACTGCATCTCCATTTTATTTAGACGATTTAATCTGTTGCCCCCTCTAATATATGGAGGAATATGCACAATGCCATGGAATCTAAAATTCTGTAACCCACCAGAAGAACAGAGAGTAAAATGTTTGGATACAGGATGTAAAAGATCCTTCTTATTAATTAATCTGATATGCTCTGATATCCTCACATGTAGAGGTCTGATGGTCCTACCCACATATTTGGCATTGCATCCACACAGGATAACATATACAACATAGCTCGTATGACAATTAGTAAAAGTTGTAATTCTATATTTATTATTAGGAGATATGGTGTGTATTCTTTTTGTGGGCAGTGCATATTGGCAATATTTGCAGAAGCCACACTTAAAGAATCCTCTAGGAATGTTTTTGACCTTCTTATGTGAATCTGATTGAAAAAGGCTTTTGGATAAAGATGTGGCCAAAGTGTTTGCTTTCTTAAACGCAAATTTTGGTCTGTGTTGAATAATATGTCCTAGATCTGGATCTAGCTTTAATACATTCCAATGTTTAGATAAAATGTGTTGAATCTGTGAAGCCTGTCTGCTGAACTTGGTGATGAATAAAGGATTCTCAGAAAATTGGTTCTTTTTTACTTTTTGATTTTTGTTACAATTTATTAACATTTTCCTATCAGAGAGATCAGCATTCGTGAAAGCTAAATCAATATCTTGTTTGGAGTATCCTCTATCAATTAATTTAGAACTCAGATTTTGTGAGTGTTGGAGAAATTTGTCCTGGTCAGAACAGAGTCTTTTATAGCGCAGAAATTGACCTTTTGGAATCCCTTTGATAAGGGATCTAGGATGACAACTTTTTGCATGTAAATATGAGTTTTTGGAATGAGGTTTACAAAAGATGTCAGTTTGAATGAGTGTATTGGGCTCACCATGGAGTGTCACATCCAAATGTTACATGTGTCAGTATTATATGTGAAATTTAAATTAATATCATTGACATTTAAAGTGTTAATGAAAGTGTGCAGACTAATTAAATCACCATCCCATATGAAAATCAAATCGTCAATATATATTTTATAAAAAATTATATTAGAATGAAAATTATTAGTGCTACCAAAAATGTGAACAGATTCCCACAAGCCCATGAAGAGGTTGGCATATGAGGGTGCAAAGGATGTCCCCATAGCCGTGCCCTGTGTTTGAAGATAGAATAGTGAATCAAAAAGAAAATAATTGTGTGTCAATAAAAACAAAATAGAATCATTAATAAAGGTGATCTGTGCTGTGGAGAGTGAAGATACACTGGCGACACACTTTATTCGAGCTCGGCTAGTCCCACGAATTCGGGTATACCCGGGTGTATTGAGGTTTGTGACTGTTTTCTGCCCGAGTGCATTGAGTTATTTTCCGGCAGGGATTGAAGCATTTTATTCCCGCTGGCTGCAATACTGCACAGTACATATATATATACTGCATTACAATTCATGAATTTATGCCATCTGGTAGACACGCGAAGCATTGCAGCCTATTAAATCCTAATCATTATCATTTAAAAGATCAGCCGCCCGTCAGCCAGGCATGAACCCATGCTGGGAAGGCAAATGCAACGGGGCTTGTCAGAGGTGAGGAGCGGCGCATTCCAGGTATCTGCCAGGTACATACCGGGTATTTGCTCGAATAAAGTGTGTCGGTGCAGTAATTCAAGATAATGATAAATGGCTTTGAGGCCGTGTCGGTGTTCTATGATTGTGTACAATGATGTGACATCCATGGTGACCCATCTATATCCCTTTTTCCATATTATGTTCTCTATAGCAATAAGTAAAGCTGTTGTATCTTGTATGAAAGATGGGAGAGAGCGTACAATAGGCTGCAAAAAGTGATCCACATAGCGGGACACACCATCTCCCAAAGCCCCAATACTAGAGACGATGGGTCGCCCCGGAGGGCTCTCCAATGACTTATGGATCTTTGGGAGATGGTGGAACACCGGTATCACAGGGGACTCACACATGAGATATTGTCTTTCTTTAGTTGATAAAACATCTAGATCTATTTTATCTTGTTGTGTAAGATTATCAGGTTTAGGAAAGGATCCTGGAAAAGAAAAACCTTTAGCTAGAAGTTTAAGGTCTCTATCGACTAAACTCTCAAAAGTAGAGATGCATGGACCTTTAGAGCTATTGGGGATAAAGGAGGAACGTTTTTTAAAACCTGAGTCAACATGGTCGAAAAAAGGGGGTTCTATAGGGGTATCAGTGCAACATTCATCAAATAATATATGCATATCAGAGTTGAACATATGTTCATCAAAGGAACAGACATAACTTTTCAACACATTTTCAAATTCAGATAGTTTATGTTCAGCCTTAGACAGTTGTGGTTATATGTATTTTTTAATTATATTGCTTTTCTCCTTAAGAATTATTAAGGAGCTTATTATTTGGTTATTATTTGCTTTATTGTTCCTTTAATTTTGTTTCCAACATTTGTTTTCAATACCTTATATTTTTCTTTCTTTTTTGTGTCCATTGATGTCGCTATATATCTGGCCTTTTGACATCACGGCGATCTGTTTAGTAGCTATTGCTATGTATATTATTCTGTATTCTGTTTAGCCTGTTCTATGTATTGACCACAACAAAAATGTCCTTACTGCCTGCATGACAGTTTATGCCCTTAGAACGGCACCGGACTGTCCTGCGCATGCGCAATGACGCGCATTGCGTCATGACGTCATCGTGTTCCGTTTTATGGCGCGAAAATGCATACAGGTAAGAGGGTATTTAATGGATGTTTGTACACTGTGTTTTATCCTTGAAAAAGAACGTTGTGACGTTCGAAACGCGTTGGATGGGTCTTTGTCACATTAAAGTGCCCTTTTAATTCATTTTTTGATTTTGGGTCCTTCCTGCTCCGTTTTTGCTTGTGCGCTTTTTCCTTCCCTTATTTATCTTGAATATCGTAATATCAAGATGGTTTTTGCAGGCTTGTGGATAATAGAATAATTTTTTTTTAAATTTTTTATGGGTCACTCACTCAAGCAAGCAGTGGTGGGTGAAGTTACAGGCGCATGCGCAGTAATCATCTGCTGTCAAGCAGGAATGTGATTGAAACCAGAAAGACACACGTTCAAAGGAATGTTACTGCACTGTAGATAAGATAAGAAGTTGAAATACCCTGCAGTGCAGTAAATTATCCTGTGTGTGTCCGAGCGAGGGGAGAGCACTGTATATGCCGAAATGTGACACTGTACACAGTACTGTACACGCCAATGCGTTTCAACAATTTTCAAATGAGACATATAGTACAGCACTGCAAATGCATGTATACTGTAAATATGCAAATTTACAATTACTGCGCGCGCACACGCAGACTGTGTACTGACGTAGGTTGAACTGCTAAGGTATTAGACTTCCAAGACAACAGCTCGCGAACACCCCCCTGAGTTTTTAGACGGCATTGCAGTATTGCAGACAGCGAGAATAAAATGCTAATATCACGAGCGCTAAAATAACGCAATTCACTCCGGACCAAAAAAAAAACCGCATCTGACCGAGATTATCAGAGAGCCGCGGATACAGCCGATTTAGGCTAAAGGCGGCCGCCACTGTATGTTCATTTTTACAACGCCAAAATGGCTTATCCAACGCTCTTACGACGCTTTGCAAAGTAGTTTATGTGTATATAATATATATATTACACTGTATTATACTATATAATATATTATATTTTTATATTATATTGTATTTTATGTTATATTATATATATATAATACAGTATATGCACTATATAATTTATGTGTGTGCTGCATATCTTATTGTCTGTGTAAAATATTTTGTGTATTTTAGCATTAAAAATGCCTTCAGGAACGGAACCTTTCATTTAAACAGTGTTCCTATGGGAAAACCTGTTTCGCTTTACAACGTTTCGCTATCCAACGCCATTTTAAGTAGCGCATTGTGTCGGATAACCGAGGACTGCCTGTAGTATTTAACTATATAATTTGTCATTTTGGGTGTAGCATTGGGCTTTTTTGTCTTGTTGGATTTTAAAATTAGTTTTAGTCTAATTTCCTCTTTGTTCTCTAAATTAATAAGTCTTCCCTTACCTAAATATTTTGCTTTATTCCTTGCTTGTTCTGATAAATATGGTTTAAAACGACCCAAGAAACTTTTAAAATATTCTGCCCGTGCTAGATAGTCAGACATATGACTATAAATCCTTCTTCTCTGAAACTGACAAAAAGGTATGTGCCTAATCCAAACTTTAAAGCAATTGCTGGCAAGAGACAGCTGCTACAATCAACCTGTGACAATTTTTTTTGTAGTGATCATATTATCTATTGGAAATGTTAAACCTAAATATTCAAATGTAACCGCATAATGTTTACAGAACTTAGGACTCTACTAAAATAGGTTTCTCTCCACCGAATATGATTTTTGGCATAGTGCTCATAAAGCTAATATATATGTGAGTGTTAATCAGTTTATCCAATTCCTATTATATTGTATTGCAACTGAGAAGATAATACATACTTACACATTTTCAAGACAAACATATACAACAACAAAGTTATGTACAGTATCCTTAACATATATATTTACACTTTAAAGCAAAAATGTGTACTCATTTTTTTAAACATCATTTGATTTAAAATTAGCAGCAGAAAATCATATGCATTCAACTTCAATGCTGTGTCCTCCTCTATCAGAGCAAAATAGGGCCTTTTGGTATACACAATAGAGGAAAAAAGCAATTACTATCAATCAGTGACTAGGCAACAGATTGGAGCATTTTGAAAGACTCATTCATACACAGATTTGCAGCAGTGTTCATCTCCTCTGATTAGATTCCATAGATTTTAAATTGTAGCTAATTAGGCTGTCATAGGTTCATTAATGGCTCTACTGATTCAGCACTCCCTCACCTGCATGCATATTAAAGCTCATTAGCTCCCTTGTCTAAAATACCACTTGCATTAATTGCTGCTGATGTACTAGGACTCTTCAAAGGGATCTTCTGACAACTAGTCTACCTGCTTGTAATACCCATTACCCCAATGCTCTTTAGTAGTTAAGCTCATAGTTCACAGTATTTCACATGTTATCTTACAATAGTTGGAAGGGCAGCAAAATGCGATCCAGTTTACATGAAGAAATGAAATATTAAAAAGTTCAACTCTAGTTCCATCCTTTAAAGATTGCAATGATAATTTTTTCTTGATTTAAAAAAATATATATATTTTAGAAAGTAGCAAGGTATATTTCCACACTGATTTTTTCTGGGGAACATTGTATGTTGTTTTTTTGTGTGCTACAGTATATATAATGTGTAAATTAATGAAATATGTAGGTAGGTTATGGTAGCCTCCCCAGTGCAATACATACTTCTGAGAATTGCAAATGTAAACATGGAGAAACATTATGCAATATGATTGACACATCTCAGCAAGCTGGTAAAAAAGCATATTATTATGACATTTTAAAGAGAAGTTTGTTTAGGGATGCCTAAGGGTTTCTAAGTTGTACCTACAGTATGTTTTAATCAGTATATTACATGTGAGCTTTTCATTTATTGTTGACAGGGAACATAGTGAGCATGCTTAGAAGCTTTTGTTTGTACTAAAATGATTTAAAAAAAACTGTGAGCACTTCTGTGTAGCAATTCTTTCCCCTCTTTGTGCGTGTATTATGTACATTTGTATTTTTCTTCACTGTATTATGATTTTTATCTCTGTAAACGGTTGCATACTGTACATTGAAATATGACAAAGGGACACTTTTGCCCCGAAATGTTGTACATTATTTCTTTTTATATATATCAATTTGATTGTGAAAAAATCTGGTTCCTGAGTGCAATGATGATGCTATTTCTTTCTTCAACTTTATGCACAGGCAAGATAACCTAACCAATGGAGAAGGGTGATCTGGCACACACAATAGTACAATGATAGATATCACCTGCCGGTGCCCACGGACCAAGGGGGATCGTCCTGCAAAGTCCCCAAGAAGTCACATAGGTTAGAAAAACAGTCCAGGCACTCGGTCTTTCAAATAGAAGATATATTTAATCCAGAATGAAATCCAACGTTTCGACTGCTAAAAACAGTCTTTGTCAAGGTGAGAGCAGTCAAAACGTTGGATTTCATGCTGTATTAAATATATATTCTATTGGAAAGACCGAGTGCCTGGACTGTTTTTCTTACCCAAGATAACCAAAACAACCAGGACTAGATGATAAAAATACATTACATAATCATTTCATAACAATTGTACATACAGCTGCGGCCGCCTTTATCCTAATGCGGCTGGATCCGCGGCACTCTGCTAACCGCGGCCAGATGCGGTATATTTTCTTTTTTTCCGCAGCGCTTTCCGGTATGTTTGCGCTTGGGTTTTTAGCGCTGTCCGCTATACTGCAATACCGTCTAAAAACACAGGTGGGCGTTCGCGAGTTGTTGTCTTAAACGTCTAATAAGTCTAATGCATTATGTCTGTGTGTGCACGCGCAGTATTTGTAAAATGGAGGATTTACAGTATACAGTCTTACAAAAATATAGCGTTGCGTCTTCTTCGAAAATAAAATTATCACATTTCTATACAGTACTGTATGTACTGTATTACAGTATTTTGTAATCAGTACTTTTACTTGTTTTCATACTCGTTTTATATTATGCGTGTACCATACAGTACTGTTTGTCTCATTTGAACATTGTTGAAATGCATAGGCTTGTTACAGTTTCACATTTCGGCGCATACAGCGCTCTCCCTCTCGCCCCCGTAACACATGGCTAAAGTACTATTTCAACTTCTTATCTACAGTTCAGTACACCTCTCCCAGCCAGATGGCTTTCTGGCTTCAATCATCCCAAACCTGTCATCACATTCCTGCGTGTATAATGTACAGAGCCTGGTGTCACATTTCAGCGCCTGCGTGTAATCCTCTTTGGGAAGGGACCTAGTTGATGATTAATGTGCATGCATGTATAACTTCACAATCATGTGGAAGTTGACGTCTGGAAAAAAATATATTTCTTTTTTTTTTAAGTTTCGTTTCCAGACGTGTGCCTGCATAAAAATTCTTGTTATTTTGATATTCTATCGGTACTGTAGCTTTTTAATGTGACACTGGTCATTCACATGCTTTATGTAATTTTTATTGATTTGGGGGTCTGGGGATCAAACATTATGATGACCTGTTGAAAATATGTCTTTGAACTACAGTACTGCTAATCGTTCATGCAGCTTTACACCCCTCCCCCCCGCAGATACACACAAGGCTCAAGGATTTCAACTTCTTATCGACACATCTCGAAAACCATTCATTTTCAAAAGCTTGGCTTTGTGCTTTTAATCGTCCCAAGCAAGCATCACATCTCTGCGCCTGCGTGTAATCCTCTTTGGGAAGGCACCAAGTTGATGATTAATGCGCATTCGTGTATAACTTCCCAATCATGTGGAAGTTCAAGCCTGGAATTTTTTTTTTTTTTTTTTATGTTTAGTTTCCAGACATGTGTGCCTGCATAAAAATTCTTGTTATTCTGATATTCTATCGGTATTGTAGCTTTTTAATGTGACACTGGTCATTCACATGCTTTATGTAATTTTTATTGATTTGGAGGTGCGGGGATCAAAACATTATGATGACCTGTTGAAAATATGTCTTTGAACTACAGTACTGCTAATCCTTTATGCATCTTTACTCCCTCCCCCCCACAGACACACAGAAGGCTCAAGGATTTCAACTTCTTATCAACACCTCTCGAAAACCATTCATTTTCAAAAGCTTGGCTTTGTGCTTTTAACTAAATAACCATAAGAATGGCGATTGATTACAGGAGAATCGCTTTACTGTGCATTGATATTGATATGGTAAAAAAATAATTACTGTACATACGGCAACTGTACCCACTATAGACTTTGCCATTCGGTTGGCGCCGAGCCACTGCCAGTCCCGTAGTTTTGATTATACACGTAGTTGACAGGTGACAGCAGGCCTGCTACACCTGTAGTTGACAGCTGATGAAGCTGGAAATCGCTTTGGTACATGAAAGCTTGCTGGTATCTGTACGTGAAATCCTGCTCAGGCTGCAGGTATCAAGGCGGGGGCTGATAGCAAGGGTTGCCGGTCAGCAGGTTTTCACAGACGGTCGGACCGTTATTGGAAGCCGGTGCTGGTGCTGGCGCATTGCTTTGCCTGGGACTGATGATTCTTAGTTGGCTTTACCATGACCTTTCGCCTTTTGAACTCTCCATGATCAAAGATACTGGAAAATTCAGGGGCAACATACCAATACCCTTCTCCTGTAACTCTGGGTGAGGAGCAATATGAAAAAAACGTTGATCGATACATAACTTTTTCCTTATCGCACGCTTCCACCCCAGAGCATCTTGTAAAAATTTGTAAAAGTAATTTTTCGATAAAATATTGATAAATTTGACCAACTGTGGCCATCTTATCATCTGCTGCACTAATTGCTGACCATATTAAATAAGCGTACGTTATGTCGGGTTTTTTAACACGGACTGCAGTGGTGTTCTCATCTCTGGACCTCTCTGGACAATGGAATAGAACACCAGACACTTTGCATTAGTTTTTAATATGAAACACCTAAATAGACACAATGTTGTACAACTTCTTCAGTACCAAGGTCAATTCACAAAGGACCATTGTGGTATTTTTTAAACACCTGCAAGTCGACACATTACTGAAGCGCATGCGCATTATTCATGAATATCTGCCACCTGGCGGATACGCGAAGAAGTGCAACCAATTAAATCCGAACAATTCTCATTAAACAGATCAAGCGCGGGTGACGCCGGCATGATTGCGACATGAATACGGCACGAATGCCGCACGAACGCGGCGAAGCGCGTGGCGTTCGGAAAAAGTCACCGGAAAATATCGGTGAAGTGTTAGAATAAAAGGGGCCTTGTCTGTACAAATGTAGCATGCCTATTGCACCAGCATGCACAGTAGCCCGATCCATTTTTTTGCACACAGAATGCAGTTACAATGGGGTCTGCCCCAGCTGTCGCATTGTGTGTGTCCCGTTGCAATGAGCTAATAAGGGCTGCTAAATCTGTATTGACCAAATAACAGCCTACATGGCCAGCAAGCCAACAATTACTTCTGGTATTAGTTTTTCCCTATCTCCGAGCCAGATTCCACTGACTCAGTAGGTTAGTATGGGCTAAAATGTAACAAGGAACAATGGCATTCATCAGACTATCAGTTTCTGTGATAACAGATCTTGTTTTACTTTACAGGCTGTCCTTTCAGATTTTGATGCAATCAAATTTACAGTATGTATTTGGATGAAGTCAATGTAATACTGATATCTGTGATAATAATGTACAATGTAAATAATTCAAAATATTGTGATGGTGGATTTATTGCTTTCTGAAATAAATACAATATTTATTTATGCTAAGTTATGTAATTTTTTTAAGTGGCATTTCCTGGCTATTTTGGAACATCTACAGTACAGTATACTTTACATATAAATGTAACTCTATGAATCTGACTAAAGGTGGTTTTTATTATCTGCATCACTGGCCTACATTCACTACAGGCAGTTAAATATATAATAAACTGCATTATTGTTATTGGTAGTATTTTAATCACTTAATTTCCTTTGCTGTGCCTTGAAAGTAGAACTGGGCAAACTTGACAAAATCCGATCTGCAAGAAGAGTTCTGATCTACATCAGCTTTTTATATTTGGTTATATGAAAAGATATTAGATTTGCGCTGTGATAAATCAATATAGATGTTGTGAAATATACTTGCTTAAATAGAGACTGTGCTCTTATAGTGATAAAACCTCTACATTAATGCAATAGATAAATAGTACAGAATTAAAATATACTATGTCTGTGATCTAATACAAAAAATACATAAACAACAATAAAGTGTCCATATATGTAAAAGTCCAAGAAAAATTAGAAAACCGTGATAGTGTCCAAAAAACAGATGAACGTCCCACAGTTGATCTCAGGTGGCTCATGACCTAAGCATATAGAGTGAGAAAAAAAAGAGAAAAGTGCAGGAACACGCGATAGTGTAAAACCTTTTTGCATACAAAAAGAACAATTTAAAAAACAGTAATGCTCTTACAAGAAAAAAGATCTTTAAAGCATACAGTAGAGGCAACGCTTATTCTAACATTTGCCTTAAACTAGCCGGGTTACATTCAGGGTATGTGCTGGGTATGTTCTGGGCTGGTTTGAGGCACGTTTAAGGCATTTCTGCATTGATTAACGACCCATAGGATTAACACAGCAGGGATCCCTGGCAGTCAAATTCAGTTTGAATGGGACTGCCAGGGACCCCCGCTGTTAATCTGATAGGCCATTAATCAATGCAAAAATGCTAGGGCTAGTTTAAGGAAATGTATTCAGAATGTACCTGGGTGTACCTGGGTCTTTTGGGGAATTGCCACTGGTTTTTGTTAGAATAATCGCTGCCTCTACTGTATATTACTGGTTCAAGTAACAGGTGTGCAGTGTAGTTGTTCCACATGTGATTCCTGTGTGCATCCTTAGCTTCTGCTGCTGAGGTAAGCAGTGAAAGATGATGCCAGACGTGGGGTGCCTCCTCACTGTGATAAACTCCAACACACCTCCAAAACAAGCAGGATTTCTGTACATCTCTCGCAATAAATGGTGCTGACCCAGTAAGCGAGGGGGGGAGGAGGGGAAAGAAGAAGGCAGTTCTTACTGCACCCAGATGATCAATGAGCATCCAGCGAGTCTGCCTCAGCACACAAACTGTAGACTCATGTTGCAATTTTTTTCTCATTTATTCCACCATATATTTAATCCACCACTATATATTTACTCCATGGTGAAATTACCCACAATGCCCTATTCATTTCGTGAATCCGATTCACTTTCTCAGGGGTATGCAATTTGGTTCTTGCAGGTGAGTCTTTTAAATGACACCAGAGCATGATTCATTGGTTATCATAGCTTACTAGTCCTCACAGGTGAAACAAACATCCTTAATGAGGTCTGCAACCGATTTGACAAACCAACATCTCAAATAAAAACACTTTTACAGCAAACATAATTAACTATACATCAGAAAGATAAACATAGCACTAACAAGATGCACAAAGTACAGATGCAATGGATGTTATTCGAACATTTCACGCGTTGTATCCTTTTGCTTATCATGTCTTGTCATGTTGCATGATTTCTCAGAATATTCTCTCGTTAAACCGCAAGTCTTTTGATCGTAAATAGAAGAGAGAACCTCGCTCAAACTAAGATATTAAATCAATACTGTGTGCTACCAGGGAGGTAAACTGACTATACAGAGAAGCTCATGGATCATGTCAAAGGAACATGGTCCAGACAAAGAAATCCCTTTAACGGTGCACTACAGACCAAATGTATTTATTTATAATTTTAATGGTCTTAATAAAACTGCATACAAAACAGTCTAAAATAAAATTTTAATATCACACATAATTTAAAAAAAGCAGGGGATTCTTGGATTCAATCAGCAGCCACACGAGAGAGAGAGAGAGAGAGAGAGAGAGAGAGAGAGAGTCCCATGTAACGCCCCCGCTACGTGTCTACAAAAAAATATTTATAACAAATTACATCACTTAAAAAGAAATATTATGATATTTGTCTAATAGCGTCCCCATTTATGCTATATTATTAATCTCACTTATCCCACCACATCAGGACCTCTCTCCCCTCTTCCACAGTCTCACACTGTTCTCCCAGTCTCTCCCTCTCCCAGTATTTCTCACTCCCCCTCCAGTGTCTCTTCTCTCTATCCCTCCCCTCAGTGTCTCTCCCTCCCCCCCACTCTCTTATTCCCTCCCCCCACTGTCTGTCTCTATTTCTCCCTCCCCGTAGTGTCTCTCTCACTCCCCCCATTGTCTCCCTCCCTCCTCCAGTGTCTCTCTCACTCTCTCCCCAAACCAGTGTCTCTCTCATTCTCCCTACAGCCATTGTCTCTCCCTCCCCCAGTGTCTTACTCACTCTCCCTCCAGCCATTGTGTGTCTTCCTCCCACCAGTGTCCCTCCCTCCCTCCCTCCCCTCAGTGTCTCTCACACTCTCCCTCCCCCAGTGTCTCTCTCACACTCTCCCTACAGCCATTGTCTCTCTCTCCCACAAGTCTCTCTCTCCCTCCCGTCAGTGTCTCTCTCTCCCTCCCGCCAGTGTATCTCTCCCTCCCTCCTGTCTCTCTCTCCCTCATGCCAGTGTCTCTCTCTCCCTCCCACCAGTGTCTCTCTCATCCCCATGTATTTCTCCCCCCACTCCTCATGTCACACTCTCACCCCCCTCCCCATGTCACTGTCACCCTCCCTCCCCATGTCACACTCTCACACTCTAACCACACCTCCCCATGTCACACTCTCACCTCCCCATACTCACCCCTCCTCCCCATGTCACACTCTCACCCCTCCACAATCACCCCTCCCCATGTCACACTCCCCCCCACACTCTCACTCACCCTCCCCATGTCACACTCACACACTCACACCCCATCCCCATGTCACACTCAACCTCACCCACCTCCCCATGTCACACTGTCACACTCACTCTCACGCCCCTCCCCATGTCACACTCTCACACCCCCACACTCACATCCCCCCATACTCTCACCCCCTCCCCATGTCACACTGTCACACTCCCACCTCCCTACCCATGTCACACTCACACACTCACCTCCCTCCCCATGTCACACTCACACACTCACTGTCTCCTCACGCTGCATGCAATAAGAATAAAGGAAGAACTGCAGGAGCTGTGTAGCACAGCTGCACCTAATGGCCGAAAGAGAAATTGCAGCTACCAACTGCTTTTCTCTGCCTCCGGCAAAAATCGCCAACTGCTACCTGCACCCCCCTTAAACAATCTTGTGCCCCCCAGTTTGCGCACCGCTGCTTTATTCTATAGTCAGTGAGGGCTGGAACTTTAGTTTATATAAATATAATGATGATCCAATAATATCATTACATCAGTTCCTATAGGGAACTGCTAGAGTACAGGCTTCACTAATCGTTTAAACGGTTGCTATGACAACCATTGACTATAAAGGGGCAATTCTAGACACGGTTACACCCACCCCGGAAGAAGTCATCCATTTTAGAACGACGAATCTTATGTAGGGTTAGCCGGCATTTCTCTGTGCTAAAGCAATGCATTAAGTAACACCTGAAGTATGAAGAATATACTAATCTATACTCAGGAGGTCTATCCAATGTTCTAAGATTCACCGTCTGGTCACCATGAGTTAAAACGTTTGAGGTAGCTCTTCTAAGTTTTTCTAAGTTTTAGGATCATTAACAAGTATCGAAGGTCCCCTAAGGGCAGACTTTTAAGACCAGCTGCTAATGCGGAGAGATCTGTGGCTGAACGGAGTATTACATAAAAGACACACCGATATGTGCACGCGGCTTGAGTACTCAGAACAATCCTACAAGGACCTTTGAGGCTAGACTATAGGCTAAAGAACATATCCTGTGGGTATAATAATAATAGTCCTCAGAACACTGTAGTATTTGTACTATCAGCAATTATCAAAGTTCCGATAAAGGCGAGCTAACATGACCTAACACGGTATTGCAACGAGAACTGTGCCTGGACAGAGGTATACACAAAAGGGAATGCTGACACGGACATAGAGTTTTGTGTACTCATAGAACTATAAATGTGGCCCATTTAGGTTAGATCATAGGCATAGGAATATACCCTACCAACCATTTAGTGCTCAAGCAACCCTGTGTACACCTTGATATTGTTCGAAAGTAAAACACTATATATAGGAATATCAGTGTGGCATCAGAATTTTTGGTATGGTCAGTGACATAGCGAAAACGATATACGTGTGAGGAAACAGCTGCTTTGGGAAAAATCCCATTAAAGATCGTTCAACTACTCTGTAGAGCAACACAATTAACTCGCTCACTGCCGGGTATGTGCTTATAACCACATATTACCAGTTAGGGTGAAGCTAGACTGTAGGCTTAAGGTTATATCCTGTGGGCACAATACATATCACTCAGTCTACAGAATGCTGAGGTATTTGCACCATCAGCAATGATTAAAGCTCGGATCAGGGTGAGCTAACATGATCTAATATGGTATTGCCATGAGAACTGTGGCTGAATAGAGGTATCACAAACAGAATGCTGACACAGGCATACAGTTCATGTATTTATAGGACTATGAATATGGAACTTTGAGATCAGATCATAGGTTTTGGAATACACCATACTAACCATTTTGTTCTCAAGCAATTGCCTGTCCACCTTTATACCAGGTCTAAAGTGTAAAACTATATATAGGAACATCTATATGGCATCAGCATCTCTGGTATGGTCAAGAATAGAATGATAGTTGTTTATCAGGTGATCAACACAACACAGCACCACTACCTGCTATCCGCAAGATCCGTATCAAGATACGTGCATGAGGAAATAGCTACGCTGGTTATAATCCCAAGAAAGATCGTTCAACAACCCTGTAGAGCAGGGGGGCGCAAACTTTTTTCCCTGCGCCCCCCTGACGGCTGTCCCCTCACTCCCGCGCCCCCTCCAACCCCAACTTACCCGCGCTCCGGCGTAATGACGTCACGTTGCCATAGCAACGTGACGTCACATGACCTCGCAGCGTCATTTTGACGCCGCGTTGCCATGGCACCGCAGGGAGGAAGCCGCCGGAGCCACGGTAAGTTAGGTTTACAGAGGCCCTGCAGCTCCCCCGGCACTTAATTTAAGTGCCTTGGGGAAGCGCGCGGGGCCTCTGTAAACCCCGCGCCCCCCGTCGGCAGTGTCGCGCCCCCCCTGGGGGTCGCGCCCCACAGTTTGCGCACCGCTGCTGTAGAGCAACAGAATTAATCCGCTCCCTGCAAGATATATGTTCATCATCACATATTACCAGCTACATTGTATACATCACTGTGTCATAAGGATTTAACAAACTATTATTAAACATCTGTAAACTTATCTCTGAAGATCCTTTTGTATAACAATTACAAACACACAGCTGCATTAGATTATGTGAGACAGACTGTCTACAGTTTTATAGAAAAATTGGATAAAGCGCTCCAGTGCCAGGAAAATCAAAAATATTGTAAAGCCAAAACCACTTCATCCAAGGTAATAGTAATGAGTAATAATATTAATGGTAATACATAAACCACTGGGTACTATCCTCCTGAAGACAGGCGGCAGGTGGTACAATCCCACCGACAATCAGTCTCATTGGCAGGCTCCCCTGAATAATAAGCAAGTACTCACATATACTAGGAGTGGTTGACGGGCTGTGTTGCTTCCAATGGTGACATATAAGCAGAAGTAGAACGGTGAATGGAGTGCACAAGCCAAACGGAGCAGGAAGGACCCAGAATCAAAAAATTGAATAAAAGGGCACTTTAATGTGTCAGGAGACCCATCCAACCCGTTTCTAATGTCGCAGCATTCTTTTTCAAGGATAATAATACAGTGTAACACCACCCATTAAATACCCTCTTACCTGTAAGCAATTCGCGCCAAAAACGGAACGCGATGACGTCATGACGCAATGCGCATCATTGCGCTTGCGCAGAGCGACGGTGCCGTCTGAGGGCAAAACTGTCAATACAGGCAGGAGGAAGCAAAACAAGTAAGGGCAAATGCATACGGCAACTACAATGGAACAAAAAAAGATCATCAAACCACAATAACAAAAGTAAAAACCACTAAACTTCTTATTCCTCATCAAAAGGATAAGAAACAAAAGGGGCATAAATAATACTCTAGAAATGCTTATAGCTACAAAGTTAAATTAAAATATACTGTCGCGGCCAAGTTTATTCTTACATTTACCCGGTCTCGGCCGCGACAGTAACCGGGCGCGCGCCGGGGTGTCCCGTGCGCGTGCCGAAGCCTCGGAGGAGCGGTCCTCCGATCGGGGCTTCCCTCTCCCCTCTCTGGGTCCGCCGGGTCCCCCGGAACCCCCCACCGCCGTCCCCCACATCGCGGGACACCAGGGCTCCCTCGGGGAGCAGGCACCCGATGAAGCGTGACCGCGCATCGGTGACGCATGGCACGCCGAGGGGATTTGGCTAGCAAGCCGGGAAATCTCCCGGCTTGCAGAACTAGCCAAGTCAGGATAAAACGTGTCGCCAGTGTATAGTGCAAAAAAATGATACTTAAAAACAAAGAATATAATAACTGGAAAAAAGAACGAAAAACAATACTAATTTGACATATGATAACAAGGGAATAAGTGTAACAAAACATATAATAACTAAGAATATAAATATAATGAACCAAAAATATATATGATGAACACAAAAAGGTACAAAACCAATTACAAGTAAGAAATGTATATGAATATAATTAAAAGGGGCAACAAGGAATAAACAAAATTGGAAAAATATAGATAGCATTGTAAAAAATAATTAGAAAAAGAGAATTATTGAAAAAATGTAAAACAAAAATCTTCTATTACTGAAAAAGGAATGAAAAATAATATAATATATTAACTATATCTTATAGAAAATGGGCCAGTTGCCAATCAATATTTAAACCCATAGAGATACGATTCAATAAATTGATACGGTCACCTCCTCTAGGTCTGTTGTTAATTAATTCAATGCCCAGGAAAGAAAAATTCCTGATACCCCCTGACCACATTTCGGAGAAGTGTTTGGAAACAGGATGATTAGTATCATGCAATCTTATAAGTCTTAAGTGTTCTAATATCCTGACCTTAAGAGCTTAGATCGTTCTCCCCACATATCTTTTGCCGCAAACACAAGTTATGAGATATACAACAAACTGACTTTTACAATTTATGAAGTTATTAATATAACATTTCTTAATATGACTATTATCATCATGTGGATGCCGCAAATTATCCTGAAAAAAACTCTTGGCTGGTTTCATATATTTACAAACGCTACAAGAACCACATTTGAAAGTACCCCTGGTGATAAAAGAGAAGTTATCAATCCTAGAAGCAGTTATGTCACTTGGGGAAATATATGAACCGATTGTTCTCGCCCTACGCTACACAAATGTAGGACCAGAATCAATGTATTTATTAAGCACAGGATCCATAGATAATACATTCCAATGTTTGGAAACGATAGAATTAATTTTCCCACTTTGTTTATTGAATTGTGAGATAAATAGTGGACATTTATTATTGGATTTTGCAGATCTACAGTGGCGGCCGAGCTGGGTCTTCAGCGGCCGCCACTGCAATGTGCGTCCAGACGTGGCTGGGGTTTTTTTTCTCCCGCTGCGAGCCGCGCGTCACTGATGCGCGGTCTCGCATGCCAGGGTGCGTGCGCACGTGGCGCACGTGCCCAGGGTTCGCCGAAGGGGATGTGGGAAGCAGAGGGGGTCCCGGGGGACCCGGAGAAGCAGGGCAGAGCAGAGGCAGAGGTCGCGAGGGGAGGGGAAGGATGCGGGGAAGATGCAGCTGGTGCTCGGCCAAGTTTGGCACCAGCCCGAAAACAGCCACGGGACAAGACGGGAAAGTGTAAGACTGAAGCTGGCCACAGCAGTATGTGTCCTTTGCACATTCACATATGTCTCTGAATCAGCACCGAGGTGAGAATGTCCCGTATCCCGAGTGGGCAACAAAGATGTTCTCTTTGTGTTAAGTGCAGTATCAAAAGCAACATTAATTTGAGTTTAAGAATAGCCTCTATCTAAGAAACTTTTACCAAGATCCTCAGACTGAGAAAGGAAACCAGCAGGTGTAGAGCAGTTCCTTCTCAGTCTGAGGAACTGTCCTTTGGAAATGGCTCTAATCACATGAGATGGATGGCATCTGTCCGCCCTAAGGAAAGTATTTCTTGAATTTAATTTTCTGTACACATCCGTTTGGATGAATTTATCAATATCCACGAACAATTGCAGATCCAGAAATTCAATGTGATGTGAATGAAAATTAAGTGTGAATTTAAGATTATAATCATTACTATTGAGATAATTAACAAAAGAGTGAAGTGTAGTGACATCCCCTTTCCAAATAATAATTAAATCGTCCACAAATCTTTTATAAAAAACAATATTATTACGAAATGTGTTAGTGCTAGAAAATATAAAAAGTGCTTCCCACCACCCTATAAAGAGATTTGCATATGAAGGAGCAAATTTTTTCCCTCAAATGTTAAATTTAGACATTAATGGAGAAGTGTGAAAAGTATATCCTTCAGAGAGAAACATTAGGTTACGTTCGATATGTTTTTCAAATATAGCTAGACAATTACCTTTCATATGTATTGGATAAAAGTGCGATTTTTTTTAAACCTGACCTTTCCCTACTAAGAAAAGATGTAGGCTCCATTATGTCAGAATGTTCGTCAAATAGGTCATTCATGTCCTGTAACCCACAGTAATCTTTAAAGTTAAACTCTCTTTTTGTAACGTGTAGCTCACCACAAACCAAGCGCGACCACGGTGCTGAGGTAGGAAATTGGTTAACGCCGATCCACAGCCATGCGGGTGCGCCTAGGATATAGAGTAGTCGCTCAAGCCAAGTCAGGATTAAAGATTGGAGACTAGTCAAAGTACTTGCCAGGTTCAGGAGCAGAGAGTTGCGGGACGTCAGAGTGCGTAGCCAAGTTCAGGATTGGAGAGTAGCGGATTGTCGGGGTATGTAGCCAGGTTCAGGATAGGAGAATATTGGATTGTTGGAGTACTTAGCCAAGGTCAGGACTGGAGACTGGAGAGTGGTCGTTCATAGCCAGATCAGGAGAGGAGAGGTGCGGAATCCAAGAGACAAGCAGGGTCAGGCAACAAGAGGTTAATCAGCAAGGGAAGGCAAGGCAAGGTAAGGTCTGGAGCTAGAATGCAGCAAGGCACGGCGTCACACTAGACTATGCTCAGCAAGGAACCAGAGCAGACTGAAGGTATATAAAGGCGGAGCCTCCAATAGCCAGCAAGGGCGGAACCAGGAAGTAACCACCGATAGGCTGCTTGTGCACACAGGTGTGCCCTATGATGCAGCCTAATCAGGGATGGGGGCAGAACTGCTCGCATGCCGTCACGGAGGTCAGGGGGCAGAGCCTGGAACGCATGTCAATCCCACGCCGATTCTGAGTGGCCTTAGGGCGAGGGGGCGGGACCAATCACGCACTGACTCGCACGTGTCATGGAGGTCAGGGGGCGGAGCCGAGAGCACGCGTCACTCCCACGCCGGTCTTGTCTATAACCAGAGCGGTGGCGGGGCTTGGACCACGCATCAGCAGGGAGGCTGACCAAACGCAGATGTGAAGGAAGTGAATTCATCCTATAGTCAAGATGAGAAAATGTACAGTACTATCTGAATTATCATTATCAGTATTCACAAACCTCACAGTTGTTTCTTCTTTTTTCCCCAAATGTTTTTTAAACGTGAGTTTACGCACATATTGATGTAAATCAATCACAGTGTCGATGTAAGGAATTCGGGGAGCGCGTCCCCCGTGGCGTACTCCCCCCTTACCTGATGTCTTGTGCAACCCCGCTGTCTTTACAGCGTGCGCGCTCATGCAGGAGCTTCATAGACATCACAGAGTCTGGCTCCACCCCCGGTTACAGCGTGCGTCAATGTCGCACGGCGTGCACACATGACGCGTGTTCACCGCTCCCCAGCTGCGTGTCAACATCCTCATCATGCCCACCTTTCTCCTGCACCACTCCACCTATCCTTGCCTCAACTGAGGCCGCACCTCTACTCCTCCACTCTCTCTCATTGGTCCTGCTCTCCCATATATGCTCGGCTGTGCCACTTGCACTTGGCTGAGCATAGTTCCTGTTAGCGCTGTTCTCCCACTTCCTGGTTCCTTGTCCTGCCTTGTCTTGTTCCCTGCTGCCTTGCTTTCAGATTGATCTCCTGTGTACCGACCCGGCTTTACTCTTGGACTCCGCACTTTTGGCTTACCGACCGTGGTTTACCTCTGACCTTCCGCACCTCTCCAATCCGGACAACGACTACGAACTTCTGGCTCCAACCCCTGACCACGACTATCGGACACAGATCATTCTACCGGCTCCTACCTCTGACCTCGGCAAGTATCAAGGCTAATCTAAACTCTCCAATCCAGACCCGGCTAGCTGGACATCCACTCTCCATTTGTGCCCCTGTGGCTGTGGGTGGCATTTATACCCATTCCACCTCAGTACCGGGGTCCTGCCTTGTTTTTGGTGAGCATAGTGTTGCAGTCGAATAGTCTGAAATTTGTATTGGGTGCAAATTTTAAACTTTTGTTAAGGACTGAGAGTTCTGCTTGGGTCAAAATGACTTTGGAGAGATTAATAAGTAACTGTGTACTCAATTAAGTGTTCTTTTTCCTTTTTTGAGGTTGTTTGTTACTTTTTCTTACGACTCCGTCTGGTATGTTTATCCTTGATTGAGTTTTTGGACTAGTATTGATGGGGTATTGATGCTTGATCATTTCCTGTGTATCCCCAGGAATTTTGTTGTCTCTGGCATGATATCCATCCCTGTCATCGCGACCTGAGTTTCCTGTATAACTCAAAACTTTAACTCAAAAGAGATATATTGAGAAGGATCCTTAAAGGACAACAATAGTATGGATCATAGGCAACACAGAGAAACAGAACCCCAAGGGAGAGCACTCAGTCATTTGAGATCACTGAACCAGTGGTGGAGAATAATGTAGTGTGAATGTCTGATGAGTGAAGAGTGTAAATTTTAAAACACTTTATTATTAGAATGCTAAAGAGCCAGGATAATGTGACTCTATTGAAGCCAAAAGACAGCAAATTATTTCACCTATTGCCGCTCTCAAAGTGTTCTTATGCAGTGCTGTGCCCTCTGTTTCACATTGTCACTACACTTACCAGCGTTCTGTGTATGGGATGCGATGTAACCAATCAGATTCAACTTCATCTGATAATTACTGGGTGCAATACATGTGCTCCTGTTCAGCCTTGACAAAGCACGCTTAGCGAAACGTACGTCGGCATGAGTCATCATCCCGTCAAAGGGGCGGTATTAGTGCACATGATCGGAGCCCGACCGCTTCTATTAGCTCTCCGTTTGTAGTTATGCTAATTCATTAATGTGCATTATTGATTTTAATTCAAGCAGCCGATTCGGAGGAGTTGCCGCTACGAAGCTGAGGGGCTGACGGAGGACACTACCCACAGACGGAAGAAGATCCAAATGCTTGTGATATTATCCACATTAAGGCTTGAGACCTAGCCACTTTTTGTGAGTAGGTTTCCAATTTTTACCCACGGCGGAGGAATTTATAACGGTAGTGACCAAGGTCATCACCATTTTATTGTCATGTTGTGAGCACGCAATGTGTGCATACATGTATATTTTATAAGTCATTTACTTTTATTCAATTGTTATCCTTTGCCTGATATGCCTAGCTTATCAATCTTTTTCTCTGTGTAATACACTATGTTAGTGTGTATGTATTTCTTGTCTCCTTTTCTTGAGGTTCACTTGATTACAAAGATCCAGACTTAATCCATCCAAAATCCATCGTTTTTTTCAAGTCTCCGCGCCAGAGAGGTCTGTTTTTGTTTGATATCTATGTACTGGACATTAGACACCCAGAAGACTTTTTAGGCTGCTTTTGGACAATTTCACAGAATCACCACATGGGATGTTAAGTTTTATTAGTTAATTTGGTGTTAATGTATTTATGATTTACCACCATTCACTGTATTGCATTTCACAATTTATGTTTTATTAGTACTGCACCGACACACTTTATTCGAGCAAATACCCAGTATGTACCTGGCAGATACCTGGAATGCGCCGCTCCTCACCTCTGACAAGCCCCGTTGCGTTTGCCTTCCCAGCCTGGGTTCATGCCTGGCTGACGGGCGGCTGATCTGTTAAATGATAATGATTAGGATTTAATAGGCTGCAATGCTTCGCGTGTCTACCAGATGGCATAAATTCATGAATTGTAATGCAGTATATATATATATACTGTGCAGTATTGCAGCCAGCAGGAATAAAATGCTTCAATCCCTGCCTGGAAAATAACCCAATGCACTCGGGCAGAAAACAGTCACAAACCTCAATACACCCGGGTATACCCGAATTCGTGGGACTAGCCGAGCTCGAATAAAGTGTGTCGCCAGTGTAGATATTAATTTTAATTCAAGCAGTACCCACTGGTTTAAGGTATAGACTATACAAGCACCTTGTATTTGCTAGATGATGCACCGCTATTAAGCGCAACCACCAGGGCTACTGAACACTTTCGTAAACATTTTTTATTGTCTGAATTTCAGGACACCATATTTAACAAGTATTGGAATCTGTTGAGGCAGGATGAGATCCTGAGAGGATTTCTAAAGGAAAAACCTGAGATATACTTTAGGAGAGCAAATAATTTAAAAACTAGACTCTCTCCGAGCTGTCCTTTCAGTGATCAGAACAAACCAACATTTGGTGGCATTAAAGGATATCTTCCATGTGCCAAATGCATAGCATGTAAGTACAGTGTGAATACTAAAGTATTTAGATCCAATGTCACCAAAACTGAGTACAAGTTCGGTACTGTTTTCAATTGCCGTAGTCAGTATGTTGTATATCTGTGTGAATGCCCGTGCGGCCTGCAATATGTGGGTCACACGGGCAGGACTCTTCAAATTATGTTGAGGCAACACATATACAACATAAAAAGAGGACTTAAAAGTCATAATATCTCACATCATTTTAAACAGGTACATTCACAGAGCCCTTAAGGATTAAAATGCCATGCCATTGAGTGTCCAAAATTTAGCCAAAGAGGGGGAGATACAGTAGGGTGAACAAAATCTCCAAAAGGGAATCCTATTGGATTTCTGAATTTAAATCGATGAGTTCACAAGGACTCCATATAGAATTTGATTTAATGGCTTTTTTGAAATAATTTCTTAGAAGTAATTGAGTCGCCGTTTGCATTCAGTTTCCCCACAAAATTATCACTAGTTGATTTGTCTAGTATGGCAAAGTCTTTTCATTTCTTCATTCTTTATATATTCATTCATTTAACACTTATTCATTTCTAATAGTTTTACAGATTTATTACCACTTAATCACTATATTTTTATTAGTTAAATTCATCACATACATTATATTATTATATTTAGCTTAGTCATTATTATATTTATATTTAGCTTAGTCATAGTTTTTACATTTAGTATTAACACATATTTAGAACACTTAGGAGTTGGATAGTATTACAGTGGCGGGCCGCTTTACTCTAAAGCTTTATGCTTTACTCTAAAGCGGCTGCCACCGCGGGAATTTTTAACCCGCGGAAGGCGCGCGGCTCTTTTCGGCCGGTTTCCCGTGCCTCGGGCGCTTTCAATGATAAGCGCCATTAGCGTTTATCTATTGAAGCGGCTGCCACGCGAGAAACTCCGTTCAAATCGGAGAAAAGCCCAGCATTTATCCCGGCAAGCTTTAGAATAAAGCTGGCCGGGACAGTAGATATTAGATCTATTAGAGTTCATTTAGTTGCGAGTCTGTGTCCACTTCATTCAAGATTTGGTTATTATGTTCTATCAGACTTACGTTTTGAATGTGCACATTTTATTGTTATGTTATAGTCATGTTATGATCTACTATTCATTTATTATGTACTTATTGTATTGGTTAATGTGTTACATGTCTATTTCATATATCAGCTAATAGCTAATTGTGTAATTGATTGATTAATGCTTCATTACACATGATCTGGGACTTAGCTGGGTATAAATACCCCTCAAAGACTGCCTTAGTGATTATCCCCGATTAAGAGACCAATTACTACGAGTCAGAAACGCGTTGAATTGTGGCACAGCTAGGACACCGTAGTGGGCGCATAGTGAGGGACGTCACCGGAGCAGCGGAACAGCAGCCGATTCGGAGAAGTTGCCGCTACGAAGCTGAGGGGCTGACGGAGGACACTACCCACAGACGGAAGAAGATCCAAATGCTTGTGATATTATCCATATTAAGGCTTGAGACCTAGCCACTTTTTGTGAGTAGGTTTCCAATTTTTACCCACGGCGGAGGAATTTATAACGGTAGTGACCAAGGTCATCACCATTTTATTGTCATGTTGTGAGCACGCAATGTGTGCATACATGTATATTTTATAAGTCATTTACTTTTATTCAATTGTTATCCTTTGCCTGATATGCCTAGCTTATCAATCTTTTTCTCTGTGTAATACACTATGTTAGTGTGTATGTATTTCTTGTCTCCTTTTCTTGAGGTTCACTTGATTACAAAGATCCAGACTTAATCCATCCAAAATCCATCGTTTTTTTCAAGTCTCCGCGCCAGAGAGGTCTGTTTTTGTTTGATATCTATGTACTGGACATTAGACACCCAGAAGACTTTTTAGGCTGCTTTTGGACAATTTCACAGAATCACCACATGGGATGTTAAGTTTTATTAGTTAATTTGGTGTTAATGTATTTATGATTTACCACCATTCACTGTATTGCATTTCACAATTTATGTTTTATTGGTATATATTAGCGCTTTGGGTACACTAATTATCCATCAGGTTAGCACCTTACCTTAATTGTGTACTGTATGCAATAAGCTGTATTGGCAGGCAGATCCACTAGCCTACTTCTGTCACAGTGGGCTTGTCAGTTGTAGCATTAATATCTATATGTACCAAACAAATGTACACAGTGATTCTACCACTGTTCAGGCCGGGATTTCGGATCAGTCATACTAAGACTGTACCTTAATCCAGACCATATATGTGCATACCTTCTGTGCATATCCCGCTCAGTATTCTACTACACTGACTAGCCCTAGATACTACAGGTCAGCTATTTCACTCTGGAAGGGTGTCATTTAGAGTAATAGTGTTGTTCTCACCACTCACTCAGTGACCATCCCACACTGACCTCAGGTTTGAGGTAGGATACATATAGCTGTCATTACCAATGTAGTATTGTACTGGTACTCTCATCCCTCCTGTGAGGGCAATATATTGGTAATATTTACTGCTGTATCTGACTGGATTTTAATAATTCGCTGTCTTTTGGCTTCATTAGAGTCACATTATCCTGACTTTTTAGCGTTCTATTTTATTTGTTTGATTACATAAACTGTTTTAAAATTTAAACTCCTCACCCATCCGACATTCACACTACATTATTCTCCACCACTGGTTCTGTGATCTTAAGTGACTGAGTGCTCTCCATCGGGGTTCTGTTTCTCTGTGTTGCCTATGTACCTCACCCCTGATTGTAGCACCATCACCTATACTATTCTATAGTAGTAGCGAGGGTCCCCCCTCCCCTTCCCCAGTCCCTATTCCCTTCCTTTTAGTTCATAGTATGGATCAGCAAGATATAACACATTTATTTAAAAAAAAAAAAACCATCGTAATTGAACTACATGGAGGTTAATTTTGAATCTGGTAATAAAAAAATTATGCATAAACAATATTCAAAACAGTTAATATAAAATGTCTCATATGTCCTGGTGATGGTACAGTATACAATATATATATTTACCAGACTTGGATGATATACCAATCTATGAGGTGATACTGTAGTGTCCTCTTTGATATCTAATTCCTTATTCCAGATATATCAATTTTTTTGGAGAGAGATTAATTTTCTCTCTTACTACAGAGTAATTGATTATTTTTTGGGAAGATTTTTAGAAGGTCTTGTCAACTTTCTCCATTTTCCCAGATTTAGTATTTCTACTGATGTAATTAATCCTGTATGGAGATTGTTTTCCCTTCTCCAATACTTTCTTCAGATTGAGGTGTATGTTCAATTTTTTGACACTTGTTATGGTAATTTTGAAGGTGCACCTTCTATATTGCACAATAGCTTGAATATGTATTGTAAAGTCTCACAAAGGGCAGGCAAACACAAATGCACTATGGTCCATCACACTGGCTGATTTGTGGACTCTTGCTTCAGCTAATGCTGGGATTTCTGTGGAGCATCCAGTAACCTGCTGTTGATACAATCCTGGCTGTCCTTGGAGAAGGACATTTGGATACTGGTGAGGTATAGCAATCTCCCCCCCTGCTACACCTTGGATCCAGCTTTTAGTACACCGACTCACACCAGTCTGATGTTAATTGTATTCACTGAGATTTACCTACGTACACTTGTGAGTGGTTTATAACCTTTATCTCTAACCATTAAATGTATTATTGAATTACGCTATTGGGCATGCTTTTCTGATTTTTTGTTTTATTTATATATATATATATAAATTATTTATATTTAAATATATACACACAGACACACACACACACAAACACACACACACACCGTATACTGAATATCTGTAACTTAATTATGAAACTATCTGATTTGAGGCTGTATTTCTTATATAACTTTGCAGACCCCTCTACCTTATATTTTCCTCTCTCCTTTTCTACTGTATATACAGGTAAACCCCGTTATAGCGCGACCCGTTATAACGCGAATCAGTTATAACGCGGTTTTCACGTGGCTCCCGTTTTTTTTTTTTTTTACACACTGCACACACTGCTCACTGCACACACTGCTCGCTGCACACACTGCTCGCTGCACACACTGCTCACAGCACACACTGCTCACTGCACACACTGCTCACACTGATCAATGCACACACTGCTCACTGCACACACTGCACAGTGCACACTGCACACACTCACACTGCACACTGCACACTGCACACTCTCACTGCACACACTCCCTGCACACTGCTCACTGCACACACTGCTCACTGCACACACTGCTCACTGCACACACTGCACAGTGCACACTGCACACACTCTCACTGCACACTCTCACTGCACACACTCTCACTGCACACAATGCACACAGCACACTGCACACACTCCCTGCACACACTGCTCACTGCACACACTCCCTGCACACACTGCTCACTGCACACACTGCTCACTGCACACACTCTCACTCACACACACACACACATACACACACACACACACACACACACACACACACACACACACACACACACACACACACACACACACACACACACACCCACACACACACCCACACCCATATAAACACACACACACACACACACACACACACACACACACACACACACACATACACACACACACACACACACACACACACACACACACACACACACACACACACACACACACACACACACACATCCATACACACACACAAACACCCATATACACACACACACCCATATACACACACACACCCATACACACACACACACACACACACACACACACACACACACACACACACACACACACACACACACACATCCATATACACACACACACACACACACGCACGCACGCATACACACACACACACACACACACACACACCCCCATATACACACATATACACACACACATATACACATACACACCCATAGACACACACACCCATATACACACACACACCCATATAAACACACACCCATATACACATACACACACACACACACACACACACACATACACACACCCATATACACACCCACATACACACACACACCCATATACACACACAGTTTCTCTCCCATATATACATACACACACACACTCTCTCACTCTACACAGACGGGGGGGGGTCGGAACAGAGGAAAGGCCGCGAACAGCACCACCACCCGCTCCCCCCTCCTCCCGCGCAGGCAGCGGGACAATCAGGGACAGCGGTGGGGAGAAGAAACCCCCTGCTACCACCTCCATGCAGGCAGCAGGAGCACCGGGCACGTGGGGGGGATCAGAGGTAAGTGGGAATCTGAGGGACATCCCCGCTCCCATCTCCTGCCCCGCGGGCTGTCACGCGGTGACAGGGGGAAGCGGGGACCGGAGGGACATCCCCGCTCCCATCTCCTGCCCCGCAGGCTGTCACACGGTGACAGGGGGAAGCGGGAACCCAAGGGACATCCCCGCTCCCATCTCCTGCCCCGCGGGGTGAAGGGTGCTGCGGGGGGAGGGTGATGATGCGCCGATGCTGCCGGGGGGTGGCGGTTTTGGCCGGGGGGGAAAGGAACTCAAGCCTTTGGGAAACACTGTTCTAACTAATTTTTTTGCGGTGGCCATTTTGTTTTTGCGCGACCCCGTTACTAACACAGTGGTCTCGGGGTGGACCCCCGAGGACCGCGTTATAACGGGGTTTACCTGTACTACCCTATTTCATGTCCTACTCACCTCCTAACGGACACATATTTACCCTTATCTTCTCCCCCTGTCTTCATTCTCAGTCCCCGTTTCACTCCTCATTCCCTACTCACTTACAAAATCCCAAGCAAAAGAAAAATTACTCACAAAATACAAACGTTCACATTTTTTCAGGCAGAAGCTCACAATAAAAGTAACTTGGAATAACTAAAAAAAAGTCTTAAATGCCCTAACTCACAGTAAACAGTAATTCCCTGCCAAACAAATACACAAGCTGACAAATAAAAACCAATGTTAACTACTGCAACAAGAACTCAAAACTCTCACTTGCATCACATCACATCACATATACATTTAAAAACAAATACCTCATACAGTATTTCCTCAGGACAAATGTTTTTCTCACCTTCTCTCTACTGTTTAAAATGGCAGCTTAGATAGATGTCTGATATTTATATGTAAGATTTGTTGTTATTGTATACATCAGCAGAGATAATGTGTGTCTGTATATGTATTATATTGGCTCCATATAACAATGTTTTTTCAGACAAAAGGTGACACATTGCCAGAATCCCTTGCTGCACTGGAAGCCCTGTATGCTGGGGATAATGGTGAAAGGCAGGGTTGCAGACCTGCCTAAGACATGTGAAAGTGCTCACAAGTGAACTTTTTATTTGATATATATATATATATATATATATATATATATATATATAGAGCACTTCTACAATTGTCACAATTATCTTTGCTGCCATGAACTGTAAATAATTATCAACATTGATATCTCATAACATTTTTTCTTACATTATATCTTAAAGATTTTATTCATGCATAAAGTGAAACAAGTAATGGCTGTTGATACTGTACTATTGTAATAAAAAATCAAGTAATTGTTTCACTTATTTTGGACATTTGAAACAATTTAATTTCACAAAATCATGATTAAAAGTTTAGGTATATCAGGGGTAGAAATGTGTTAAATTACAGGTGCGCCGACAAGTATTCTAAACTTGCCTTGGAAAATCTGTGGCTATCACCAACAAGACCCAGGTACATGCTTTGGATTTAGTTCCCACGATCTGATTGGCTAAAATACCATGTAACGCCACCATCTTGGATTTAGTGACGTCATCCTAGAGGCAAATAAAGCACAGCCATTCTTATTGGCTGGCATCATTCACTTTAAGTGACGTCACAAAAAAAATTAAAGTCGGGACATGGTTTTAACAACCAATCAGATGGCTGTTAACCCAGTTCAAGGCAAAATGTGACGTCACAAGCCCTATTTAAGGCCGTGACGCCTCATTTGAGCCCAAGAAGACGACGAGACAACATTGGTTGGGATCTACCATGGGGTTTTATGGATTGACCGATGAAGATAGAAGATAAAGAAGATCAAGAAATGGTGACAGATGAAGATAGAAGAAGGTGATTAAAGAAAGAAGAAAGGAGATTTGAGTACCTGATCCGGATCTTCATGGCGGATGGCATCGGATGCTGTTTGAGGTCTTTGCGGTACATGAGCTTCCTGTTTCCCAGGGAGTAGGAGGGCCAGCGCTTCTAATGGTAAATAATATATTGCATGTTTGTAAATGTCTTTTTTTTTTTTTTTACAGGATTTTACATTGCATGTGTTTTTTTAATGTTGTATTTTGGAACATTGATTGATAATATATTAATCTGTACTACTTTAGAGTACAGATCAATATATTATTAGGACAATATTTGGGGGGCATTTCTGGCTTTGTATTGCTGCTGTTTTTTGCAATGTTAGTTTATTATGTGGATGTAATTGTTTGGTATTTTTCAGCTTGATTGAAATAAAATGTTGGCGATTGTTATTCTTATTATACTTTTTTAATGAAGGATGTATTGTGTTGACTAATGCGTTTAATTTTTGTTTCTGATACGTTTTTATTTTATTTCTTTGTTATTTAGGGCCTCATGCAGTAAGCGTTGATAAGGTATTTTTCGGCATTTTATAGCCAAAATTGGGTTTGAGATTCAGTAAGCGCCGATAAGTGCTTGATTTCGGCAGGTTTCTGAGCCGATAATTTTGTTATGGCCAGTCGGCTGTCGATAAGCCTGTTTTCGCCACTGATCGCCACTTTTTTAAATCGGCTGTATTCAAGAAACAAAATCAGCTTATCGGGGCTGATCGGCACTACGAAATTGAGATGTTATGGCCAATTTCTCCCGCCAACTAAAGTTGGCAGTTTGGAGGGGAGAACGATCGCTAAGGCTGCCGGAACGGCACTTAGAAAAAAAAAATCTTCTGTATATCAATGGAGTTAATGGAGCGGGGACGTATAACAGTATAGTACTGTTTACGTTTCATTGCTCACAATACAAAGGGGATTTGCATTACAGTGTGGGGGCATTCCCTGCATTGTGTCACAGCTGACGTGTATTATTTGCATAACATTCTACTTTTACATGTTTTCAGCATTTGCGGGTCACATTACTCATCATGTGATGATGTGTCAAGGGAAAATACTATACTCAACTCTTAAAGGAGAACCTCACATCATATCACACATTTTACTGAACTGAGCAACAATTATTTACATGATGTTACACATGTCACACATGTCACACATACACCGTATATTCATGTTCCTTTACATTACACAATGCTTGTAATGTGTCACGCATCTTTAAACGTTCATGTACATCTGTCTTCTCATGTTTACATCTAGTTTTGGGTCCTCCCTATTTTCATGACGTCACTTATTGGACGCTCAATCACATTGCATGTTTACATTGTAACCGTAGCATTACAAGCACTTCAACCTAACTTATACACACATGTACAGTAATTCATCATTGGGACACCTTGTAAACTCATTCTATAGCAACTATCCACATTACAGAAATGCATGCATATGCACACGACTATTCATTGTTGTCAACATGTGACAATAACATGGCTAATTACACATGTTACACCAAACTTTTCCCACGTCAATCTCAGCCTTTTTGTCTAATTACATGACTGACTGTTGCGTTCACAAGTGTTACATGCATTGCACATTACACTATTTATTTGCAAGCAATCTTTGTACAAAGCTTCACGTCACATCATTGGCAAATATCATCATTCCCTCCAGAATACACACAACAAATACTTCTAAGAACAACTGCACACAGCTTGCCACAGAAGTACTTTATTATGTTAATGTAACACCTTGCATTTTACTATGTCACCTGACATCATCACATACCTATTTAAAGGACGCCCATTACCTGCTCATTCACAGCTACTCATTTCAAAATGTTGCGATTGTTTAGGAGACGGAGGAACATTCTTTTCTATGACATGCTTGATGATCAAGAGAATGATATAGGGCAAGGGAGGGACAGACCGAGGGACAGTGACAGGGACAGTCACGCGGATACGACAGGGACAGGGAGAGGGACAGGCCGAGGGACAGGTAGAGGGACAGGAGATCAGAGGAGAAGACAGAGGAGACAAGTTGTGCCTCGTCCGCGTGTGTACAGGGAGAGAACCCTGTTAGATGGGATGAGTGAGGAGGAGATTGTAAGTCGCTATCGTTTGAGTTCAGCAGCAATCTTATCTCTTTATGAGGAGATAAGGGGAGATTTAGATTTTTTCACAGCCAGAGGTCGTGCAGTCCCTGGGCTTGTTAAAATGCTGTGCTCATTACATTATCTTGCTTCCGCGTCATACCAGACAACTGTGGGCATAGTGGGCGGGGTCTCGCAATCTACATTCTCGCGGGCCTTTACCCAGTTTCTCTATGCACTCAATAGACGCGTTAGGAATTATATTCATTTTCCTACAGAGGCAACAGAGTGGCTGGAAGTCAGGACTGGCTTTTATAATATAGCAGGGATACCATGTGTGCTGGGTGCAATCGATTGCACACATGTTGCTTTGATTGCACCTAGTCAGAGTGAGCATGTGTACCGCAATCGTAAGCACTACCATTCACTCAATGTACAGGTGGTATGTGATGCCACGATGAGGATAATGCATGTGGTACCCAAATTCCCTGGTTCCAGTCACGATTCCTCTATCCTGAGGAACTCTTCAGTCTTCCATGGGTTCGAAGAGGGACATTTTGAACATGGTTGGCTGCTGGGTGAGTACACATTTACATGTTCTAACACAAAACACATTTTTATTTAGTAATGTTGGCATTGTACAATTTGATCACTAATGTCAGCTTATGTGTGCTCCATTCATTATAGGTGACTCAGGATACGGAATTAGGCCGTGGCTCTTGACTCCGGTGCTAAACCCTCAAACTGAAGCAGAGGAGAGGTACAATGCAGCCCATATATCTACAAGATCTGTTATAGAGAGGACATTTGGCCTACTCAAGACCAGATTTAGGTGTCTGGACAGAACTGGTGGGGTTCTTCTATACAAGCCTCAAAAAGTGTCTGATATTATCCTTGCCTGTTGCATTTTGCACAATGTTGCACTCAGGCACAATGTACAATCAGACCTAGCTGAGCCTTTGGTAGACGAGCATCCCACCCATGTAGCTGCTGAAAATGAACAAACAGCCAGTGGTGGCCAGACACGCCAGAATCTCATCAATTCATTTTTTTCTTGTAAGTAAAAACATATATGTTCCAAGTTATACTTTTATAGTTACATTATGTTATCTTAACAATAATGTTTTTTTATATACCCTTCTGGTAGGACACAGATGAATATGGGTTGCACACCTTTCTTTTCTCTGCTGTGTGCACAAAGGGATGTGGCACCGGTATGTTATTGTTGCACAGGTTATATAATCCCTCTTCAATTGTACTTTAGTTGTGTGTATGTGAATACAACTGGGGTAACAAAGCACTAATATTTTAGCATTGTGTTGTTCCTTATGCTAAGACAATACACATATTATGGCCATACTCATTCATGCTTCTAGTATGCTTACATACAATGTTATTGGTGCAGTGTAACATGTACATCCATATGATGTGTACACCAGGCTGATTTACATTTTGAATGTGATTAAATATACATGGTGTTGCACATTTAACACCAAATACACACTTTGCTGTGTTGTTTACGGTACTGAAGATGGCATGTCAATGTTTGCAATTTATATATTGTTCCTTTGCATTATAGGTATATCTCCAGTATGACTGATCATGGTATGTATATTTGCTGACATCTCTCATAAGATGTGCCTACCTCAATCTTCCTATAATTATTTGAAGAAAAAACCCAACATATTGGTTTAAACACAAATGTAACATACATGTACTTTCTGTATCATGTATATGCATTTAGCTACTCTTGAGGTTTCATGTGCATTGTATTACAAAATGATTACTCACATTTCATCACATTTTATGTATGTTTCCTTATAAATTCCATTAATGTAATATAGAGGTGTTTGTAGACAAGGGGATAACTGTACTTATTTGTTTACTTACGGGAGCTCATTCATCACGGATGAAATTGACTGATCATAACACTCCATGCATGAATGCCTGTAATCACAACAATGCGTACTACATCTTATATTTAGCAATGTAGGTGTTTATTAATGCTAGGAATTATTAGTCAACATTAATTTAAATTTGTGACATGTGTATGTATAAGTCACACGTGTGTGGATGTGTCCTACATGTACCAAGTGTAAAACTGTTAACAGAAAAGACAATTTTGTCGCAAATGTTACTGTCATTTAGCATTTATAATTTACCAATATGACAATGTTGGTAATATTTTTGGAATGTCAATCACGTCACTTCATCATTATCATGATGATAATTATCAAGTATTCTCACAATTGTAACGTCAATCACGTGCACATTAGCATAGACACACCTTTTAAGACAACTGTTTGTGTCTGTATCAATTTGTGTAGGATCCATGTATAACACCGACAAATGATAACAGCAGCTTTATTATGGTAGCTTATATCATCATATTGACTATACTATTTATTTTTAGAACGTTTAATAAACACAGTAAACTATAGTTAGTTAGGTTAATGAAATATACACAGAAACGTAATTCATTACATGATGTTGATGTCATATTCAGAACATCATGCATTGTAGGGGACCACAACATCTGGGCAATAACATTATTTGCTACAGTCCCAAACCATTTTATCAACATACCCATGTAACAAGAGATTTTTAACAATAAATGGCTAGTTGGTTGTACTGCACCGACACACTTTATTCGAGCAAATACCCAGTATGTACCTGGCAGATACCTGGAATGCGCCGCTCCTCACCTCTGACAAGCCCCGTTGCGTTTGCCTTCCCAGCCTGGGTTCATGCCTGGCTGACGGGCGGCTGATCTGTTAAATGATAATGATTAGGATTTAATAGGCTGCAATGCTTCGCGTGTCTACCAGATGGCATAAATTCATGAATTGTAATGCAGTATATATATATATACTGTGCAGTATTGCAGCCAGCGGGAATAAAATGCTTCAATCCCTGCCTGGAAAATAACCCAATGCACTCGGGCAGAAAACAGTCACAAACCTCAATACACCCGGGTATACCCGAATTCGTGGGACTAGCCGAGCTCGAATAAAGTGTGTCGCCAGTGTAAGTGTCCTTTACATTGGGAGAAGGAGTGGCTCAGTGAGTAAAGACACACACTGGCACTGAGAGTTTGAAGCAGGGGAGTCTGGTTCAATTCCCGGTGTCGGCTCCTTGTGACCTTGGGCAAGTCACTTTATCTCCCTGTGCCTCAGGCGGCAAAAATTAAATTGTAAGTTCCACGGGCCAGGGACCTCAGCCTGAAAAATGTGTCTGTAAAGCGCTGCGTACAACTAGCAGCGCTATACATGAACATGCTCATATTATAATTATTATTATTGTTACATAGTTTCGTTAGTCATACGTTCCATTACACAATAGAATACACAAATGTGTTAGCAGAGTGGGAATGGTTGTTATATATAAAACACACCATGCCATAAAATGCTAGTAGTAATTAAAGAACACTCAAGAAAAATTCATGAGGCACTCTTTTGCAACATCATTATGTTAATTAAGTGCTTATGCAATATAGGCATAAGGGTATCACATTTTTAATTGTTTGTTAATAAGCGCTGCAAGCAATATAAAATTAGTTCCATATGTAGTATAGTAGTCGGTGGCTCCTCCTCACAATCATCTCATATAAAGGTAGACTCTTCTGAAATCATACATTGATCCGATTGTATCTTCCCCGACATCTCTGAAATACAGTAAACACATGATGGTCAAAGATGGCACCTTACTATATATGTATCTGTGACAACGCGTTACACAGCTCTATATGATTGTGTACATACACACGTCAGTCACTTATATGTTAGAAGTACAAGTGTACATCAGTATGTAATTTTTCTTTAAATTGGTAGCAGCCATAACTATGTATATGAAGTGAACGTTGCCTGTATACTGAAAAATGTGCGCGCACATCTTAGTGTGCGCACGCACTTCACGCTTGGCTCCACTAACTGTTAGCGCATGCGCAAAACAAAGCGTACGTTGTGCGTTCAATACATCTTGAAAATACCAGTAAACATAAAATCTTTATTTCAAATACAATGAAGACGAAACTACATTCGTTCTAAATGAGTACATCTGTATTCTTTTTAAACAGACATGTTTGGACAGAAAGCACGGCCGATAACACAATGCGCAAATGCAATACGTGTGACGTCATGTTAAGCCAGCGTGAAACGCACGCTAACACTCCTCCCACTCAATTAACATTCGGCTAACGCCCAGTTGACGCCTACAAATACTGAGCCGCACGCATGACACACTGCAGTTACCGTTACTATAACAAAACATGACAGCCAATAGGCTTTGAGGCGCGCACGTCGCTTGGGGGCGGGACTTACATCCGTAATCCTTTTTAAGGACGCCTTGGCCCATGACAAGGGTCCCACGTCATACGTGGTGGACCCGGTTTTAAATGTTGTAGATGGTGCATGATAACAAAACAGGTATGTGTTAGAGTTATGGTAAAATGTTGCTAATATGTTTAAAGGGATAGGAAAGTACGTATATTTATTCCGTCAGCAATGTGTACTACTCTTTCAGGTTCTACTATATTGTATTAGGAAACAATTTCTTTGTGATCGCTACATGTTATGAAGTCTGCAATGTTACGCAGTATCCACGCATTGAAAGTGAAAAAAGGTGGTTACAAAAAAAAAAAAAATTTAAACGCAGAGTCAACGCATAACGATTGTTATATTTACCATTCTTCTAGAATTAACTCTTCGTCTGCCTGCAACTGGTCGCTCCAGAAATGCAAGGCATTTTCATCCACGCTTGACCCAAACGCTGAATCCAGTATGACACACATCTCCTCCATGAAGCGCTCATAGGAATCGCCACTGCTTTCTTCAAACAATTGGTCCGGAGGTAGGTTCATTTCTTCGGGTACCCATTCCAATGCATTTTCAGCTGAAAGGCTTGCTACATAATCATAGTAGTTTTGTTCTTGTACAATGTGGGTTTCAGGAATGGAGGGTGCAAATATTGCAGCAGGTATCGATTCACACGGAACAGTAGTAGCGGATCCATTGCTATTGGCATTAGGAATAAATATGCCTTTAAGCACAATATGTGTGCCCTCTTTCACGGTGAAATGTTTTTCCTTGGCAATCTTCCAGAAACCATACTTGTCTTCTAGCTTATCCTGCACACGTTCAAAACAGTCATTAGTTGATAAAGTGAATCTTACTGAGGAATTAAAATTGCGCGCATGCCCACGGTCTTGGTAATAAGGATATTTTGCTCGAATCAAATCATAGATTTGGCGTGTGCTCGCTTTGTGTCCGCAAGTGGACAAAATCGCTTCTGATACCATGTATTTATACCCTAATTGCGGATTCATATTTTTAACGAATTCATCAGCCATTGCAGATTAGCACAAAAGATGTGTGCAGGTATCTGTTCTTTGCTCATAAAAATGAAACTGCTTAATGGCTAACAAATTGCTGTGTTTCCTTTTCAAGGTCAACAAAAGTATAAACTTTTACTCCTTATTTCAAAAGCCATTTGGATCTGTAGTTTTAATTGGTTGAACATTTGTGGTTTCTGATAGCCGCTTGTGGGACAAACATGTATCCTTTTTTTATCTCGTTTCTGAAAATATTCCTACACTTTTAATTCAGTAACATTGAGTTTTCTTGAAAAATAACAAAGAGCACTGTGTGAAAATAGTGCTTAGACAGCCATATCAGTAAATACACACACCTGCAAAATGAAATGTTTCTTTCCCGCATACATTTCTGTGTGTATTTGAAAGTGTGGTTAACTCCCTGTCTGCATGAGTTTAAATACGTGTATATCTATATATATATATAAATATATCTCTCTCATAAATATATATATATAAAGTGTATATTGTACTATATGTATATTGTGTGTATGTGTGTATATATATATATATATATTGTGTGTATATATATATGTATATTGTGTGTATATATATATATATATTTTTTTTTTTTATATTGCAGGAGTACACACAACATATTGATGGCAGTAAGTAGGCCTTGTATGAAACCTATTTAAATGGTGATAAACATGAGTGAATTAAGTAATAAACATTTGTTTGCGCCCAATACTGTTAGAGGCTCACACTTAGTATAGTTCTCAAACATTAGGCCTGTATTATAAAAATACTGTGTTTTCACAAGGAGGCATGAAGTGTATGTTTTTTGTAAATACATCTATACCATTTTAGATAGTACTATATATACATACACACACACACACACACACACAGTGTGTGTGTGTGTGTGTGTGTGTGTGTGTGTGTGTGTGTGTGTGTGTGTGTGTGTGTGTGTGTGTGTGTGTGTGTGTGTGTGTGTGTGTGTGTGTGTGTGTGTGTGTGTGTGTGTGTGTGTGTGCATATATCCATACATACTACATATATATATTAGTATACATTCAGAGATGTTCTTGAAACAAGAACACATAAATGATTAAAGGACAACATTACAATGCCCAAGCAAGGCAAAGGTAAGTAATATTTAACACATAATCCTGCTGTACACGTACAAGAAAGATGTTTGCAGTTAAATAGGTGTTTTTTTAATTGCATGTGAATTATATGCACATGCAATGATTACATCAAGTAACACACCCAAATGCAATGTTTTGCTGCAAAGTCAATGGCAGCTTCTCTAAACTTAGCAACTGGCTCCTGGTGGACCATTACTGAATACACGATTCATACATCAATATTAATAACACTATTCATTAATTACGACTGTTAAAATTTCCAAAACTTCACGTGTACAAGAACATACTTGAAAGTTTGGAAACAACACAGTCTTCAGCATACATACTGTACAATATTAATTAGATAATCTGAAGTCAACAAAACAAGGCCAAAGACATATTTAGTGAATTATAACATTTATTTCTTTTGTTCCTTTTGAGAGCGAGTAACAGGCCTGCTTGTTGTCTCTTGGATTTTTCTTTTTCGTTTTGCAACAACTTTAGCCACAACAGAGCCACTTTGACTGGCCTCTGGCACTTCACGGGCAGGGCTTGTGGCCAGTGACTCACCTACAGGGCTTTTGGGCAGTGACTCACCCACAGGGCTTGTGGGCATTGACTGTTCACCTACAGGGCTTTTGGGCAGTGACTCACCTACAGGGCTTGTGGGCATTGACTGTTCACCTACAGGGCTTTTGGGCAGTGACTCACCTACAGGGCTTGTGGGCATTGACTGTTCACCTACAGGGCTTTTGGGCAGTGACTCACCTACAGGGCTTTTGGGCAGTGACTCACCGACAGGGCTTGTGCCCACTGACACATGTGAGCAAGTTGGTAGACACTGCACAAGTGATGGTTGGTTTGTTTCATGTGTGTCTTTTTTTGTTTGTGTCCAAAAACTGGTCAGTAGTAACTGCTTGTGCGGTTTTGTTTTTGTCGCCTCCTTTGTAGGTGTCAGCTGCTGATTTTGTACAGATGGCAGCAGTAGGATGTCGTCAGGAACCTGCACAGCAATGTCTGCTACTTGACCGGTAACATTCGGACCTGGTGAATGAAGCTCAGATGCATGTGGTGAAAACTGACCAGCATGTACAGATCCTGCCTGTGAGGTGTTCAAGTTGAATTGTGGTACATTAGTCATTCTCAAGTAATTTGCTTGGGTTTGCTGAACAACTAATGCTTCGAATGAGGTGTTGATTTTTTGCAACTGTTTAGGCACTTCAATGAAGACTCTGTGGAGATGTGCCAATTGTGATACTGTTTCTTCCTGCAGTGCAATCATCCTTTCCAGCACTGTCATCAGGTCAGAATGGCGACGATTTTCTGCTTCCACAATTTTTCCCTCAGAAGCTACAATTGCATCGTATGTGGTAGTTGCTGGACGATTTGGCGGTAAAACAGTTTCAATTGGAACCTCTTCATGGTCACTTGCTTGTATTTCTGTGTCTATGGCGGCATCATCATCATCATCATCATAATCCTCATCATCATGTTCTACAAATAAATGTACACATTATTAAATGGCATGTTAATCTCTGCTGTGTTACTATGTAACTCTACTGTGTCATAAGTAACACCTAACATGTTTCCATACGTTTTATAACCTCACATTAAAAACTACCTTGACTTACGAATAATGTTTGGACTCAGTATGAAATATGAATGAATGAAAACTTGCTCTAAACTCAGAACTCCTACATGATAGTTCACATCACTAACACAATACATGTTGCCTTACACTTAATTTTCGCTGACACTAAGTCATCCTATTTAAAGAAGATGTGCAAAACAAATAATGAACATGACAACATAACATATAGAAGTGCACATATTATATGGCCACCAACTGATACACTCACCTTCTAGGTGTGTTGAGCTGCATGACCCAGGTGAAGACACTTGTTCCATCTCAGGTGACACATGTCCTCCAGGGGCAACTATATATAACAATAACATTAGTTTTACATTTACATGTGTAAATATTGAACAAACAGTTATTGTATGTTCTGTATTTATGAGTACCTAACAGCATCAGTTCCTTAACCGAAAATGTGTGTGTGAAAGTGAACATAAATAGTTGTAATAACAATGTACATGCCTGTGTACTTAGAACTTTTGAGTTCCCTAACATACAACATACTATGTTTCTGCAGTAATGCGTGAGGATAAATAGATTAAATTTGTACATAAAAATCATATGTTGTGTAGTGATATCAGTATCATAATGTACATAACTATCATGAGATGACCATTCACAATGGTTATCATGAAGATGGTCATATTGCAAAAAGTTTTGTTTTTGGTACAGGATATGTGTGGTACATTAATAGAAGATGTGGCACACCTGAATGTGGCTGTCACTCAACAAGACAAGACATGCAGTGTGTGATAATGTGTCGTTGATAGTAGTTCAACTATAGATATGAGTGAACTAATGTGTGACGTACGGTTTGATAAGTAATGAGTTGTTGGGGCATTTAGTAGCTAGAGTTAAGCTTTCAAATGAGTGTGATTAACTTCAGTTGTGCTAGTCAGGTTGTAAGAACGGTATTCCCTTCCCCAAAAAGCCTAATCAGCCACACCTTTCAATTACTTCAAACAGGTGAAAATGGTGTGAACTAAGTTGACCCTAAAATGAGCCTGTAATTTGTGTGTGTGCTGAACCCCACCCCCTCTGTTGAAGTGTATGCTGTGATGAGATATTAATTGCAGCTGCTTTAACACAATGGTAGATGAGCTAAATATTCGTCTGCAGTGTTTAAGTTATGAACACAATGACATAACATATGCTACGTGTGCCTCATTATGCTGTCTGTATATGACATAAAGCAAAAATGGACCTTTTCATAAACAACTATAGATGTGTTAGTGCAAGTGATGTTTGTAGGCCGTTGCATGCAATATATTTGATGCATGTTTAAAATAGGCAGTAATGTCGTGTTTGTAGGAGTAAAATAAATAAAATACACAATAATATTATACATATTTATGTTCTGTACCTGTAGCTACTAATAATTTCTCATTATCATGTGTAACACATGTGTGCTACCCTGTTGTTCCCCATCTTCGCCCACCATAAATTGCTTCCAATGCAGCAAAGCATTGTGGGAATTCACATGCAAATGAGCACGCAATGCAACGTGGTATATTAGTTACTGCTTTTAGTAGGACTACAACAGATATGTCTAATTTGACACACACACACTATATATATATATATATATATATATATATATATATATATATATATATATATATATATATATATATATATATGAGACAGAGAGAAACACACATATACATATATAGATGTAGGTATGTTTATATTGGGAAGACACTATAAAAAGCTGCGTAAATATGCTAAATAACTGTAAACAACGACACACCTAGTACAGTAATATTTCTCACCTGGTGGAAATTGTGAGGGATAAATTCCAATATCACGGTCACCAGCCAATCCCTCCACGACGACGGGAAGTAATTTTGACCGAAGCAGCTCCTCCAATGGAGTTAATATCAGACGTTGTGGTGTCGGCCCCCTCCAGTGCCAGTAGCATGCACGCGTTGGTCTTGTATTTTCTTTTTCAATTTTGACCTAATATCATCAAATCAAAAAATACAAAATATATGAGGTTAATTAATAATAATAGAAGCACCAGTTTCCTACACTGCTAGCTGTTCCAAGAGATAGCAAACATGCTGTTTTAGGTGTAATATGTGAAGCACATGAGCATTCACTACTAAACCTATACATGTAAGCAAGCTTGCATTCATATTGTATGCAGTTATGGCAAATTGAACGCCTGTGTTTAGTTGTCCTTGTAACGCATGATAAAAAGCTGTGTTTCCACACTAATTAACATAGAAAGATATTCTGTACCCATATTTGCATATGAACAAAACTCAGATGACCTAGGATCACATGTATTTGAAGAATAAATGTAAAGGTACACTTACCTACTAAATGTCCATAGATACTGTCATAGTGCTCCAGAATCCCAGTGACAAGAGCTGTATTTTCCTGGTCATTGAAGCGAGGATTACGTGGCTTCTCCACACGTTTCTTCCGAGCAGGTTTAGGGTCACAGCTTGGCTGGTGCTGACTGGACTCTCCTTCTTCCAATGGAAGAGCCTCCAAAAGCTGGCCACCAGCAAGCACGCCACCACCAGACACCCCATCAGCAACTGCACCACCAGCAGCACTCCCAGCACCAGCACTCCCACTCCTAGCACCAGCACTCCCACTCCTAGCACCAGCACTCCCACTCCTAGCACCAGCACTCCCAGCACCAGCACTCCCACTCCCAGCACCAGCACTCCCACTCCCAGCACCAGCACTCCCACTCCCAGCAACAGCACTCCCACTCCCAGCAACAGCACTCACACTCCCAGCGACAGCACTCCCACTCCCAGCAACACCACTCGCAGCACCAGCACTCCCACTCCCAGCAACACCACTCACACTCCCAGCAACATCACTCCCCTGAACAGTACGTTCACTCCGACGCGTACTCACACGAGTAGCACTCCCACTCCCACCAGCATCACTCTTCCCACGCTTTGCGGGCATACTTACAGCACTCACAAAAAACAGACAACAAATGTACAGCCAATCACACGAAACACTTCCACATATAAAACAAGACAAAGATGTAAACAAAACAACAATGGACAAAGCTCACCCAATACACAACAAGTCTCTCAGTCAATATGCAAATCTTCAATCACCAAGCTCTGTGCGTCTCTCTCTCTCTCACTCCCAACAACACAGAGAATGATTAGCAGTACACGTTGCCTTTAAATATGGCGCGCTATCCAATACATGCTTGTTTCGCCTGATTCAGCAAGATTTGTGATTGGGCAACCTAACAGCACCCCGCCACGCACGCCGATACACCTGTGTGTGATTGGCTAATCATCGTGAGAGTGGGCGGATTTGTTTTCGGCTTGATTTTGAATGTATTCGGCACTTACTGCATACGGAGAGGAAAAATCGCCAATAACATGACTAATCGGTAAGCTTGCCGATTTCACATAATCGTCGCTTACTGCATGAGGCCCTTAATGTTTAATATTCATTAATGTTGTATTAATTAATTGTTTTGATTGGTTACTGTTAGAATTATTTTTGCGTTGGTTTAGTAATTAATTGGTTTGATTGGTTACTGTTTGGAAGAATTCTGAGTTTGATTAATTAATTGCTTTGGTTAATGGTTTAATTAATTAGTTGTTGATCTTGTTATTGCTTGTATTCATTGGATTAGCTGGCTACTGTTTTTATTTATTGAAGTGTGTTTTATTGAGTTTTTTAATGTTTTATTATTGTGTGTTTTGTGCATTAATGTATTGTGATTAGGGTGTACATTGAATTCAATAGAGGCTTATCATGCCCTATATTATTATTATATTGGTATGATGTACCACTATACTACTCAATGGGTACAGGGTGGGAATAGTCAGTCCGGGGTGGGTGGTTAGGCCTCCTGGGTTGGTAGCGGGGCAGGGAGGGATAACCCTTTAATTACTAAAGCGGTTATTAACCGCTAAGGTAATTAAGGGGTTAGGAGCAATTAGAATGTCTTTATTATGTATGTATGCTTTCTGCCATCGGAGGACAGAGGGACCTGCAGGAGTGGTAAGTAGAACTGTATTTATTTACTTTATTTATGCTGGTTAATGTTGTGTTTAATAATGGGCAAATAATCTATTTTCCATATCTGGATAATAGTTATTTTGCCCATTACTATACTGTATGTGTTTGGGCGGAGGGGAGGCAGGGATTGTTTGAAATGTAGGCCATGTTTATTTGTTAACATACAAGGTTGGTACCTTAGGTCTGCGGGGACCTATGGAGGCCACCTGAGGACCCCCCGGATGCCCACGGGTACTACCTGCAGACCAACGGGGGACACCTGCGGGGAAGAACCAGGGGCCCCACAGCTGTGGGGGCCCATGGACCCACAGGGACCACCCGAGGGCCCCCAGACCCTCGTGGGCCTGCGGATACCCTTCGGGACCACAGGGGACTACCGTTGGTGTGGGGTATGAATCTGTATGTTAAAAAATAAATAATGGTTTTACATTATGGGAGCATGGGGGGGGGTATTGATGTATATTATATTGCAATTTTATTGTGGCCTAGGAGGTGGGTTTTGGGGCTGTTGTGTGTGTGTGTTTTTTATATTGTGTGTAGTGGGGTGGGTGAAGGGGGTATTAGCCCCAAGGATGGGTGTTTAGACCTTGCAGGTGGGTAGCGGTAGGGTTAACCCCTTCATTACCTTAGCGTATTAACCGCTAAGGTAATGAAGGGGTTAAGTCCACCCGAAACACTCCCCTCACCCCCGCAAGGCCTTAACACCCACCAAGGGCCAAAAAACCCCTTCACCCACACCCGCTACCCACAATAAGCCTGGCCCAGGTGGTTAACCCCTTCATTGCCTTAGCGGTTAGCCGCTAAGGTAATGAAGTGGCAGTAAATGCATTTTTCCTGCATCGGATGCTTGCCGGGGTGCTCCGGTGCTGGTATTAATGTGTATCAGCTCCGGAGACCCCCAGCATCAATCCTATGCAGGAAAAAGGCCAAAACATTCTGTCCCTACTTATCGTTGCTCATCGATGCATCTCCCCACCAATCTGCCAAAAAATTTTGGCGTATTGAGTTGGGGATAAAACCGCCATTTTAGGGCCATGATAGGTGGCGATAGGCGGCTCGCGGCTACTAGAATCGCGCGTGTTTATGATCATTCCAAAAAGTGTCGATAAGTGGCTTATCGCCGCTTAGTCGGCGATTTGATTTTGGTGAAAAGATTTTTCGGCGATACAGGCCATTATCGCCCACTTATCGAGGCTTACTGAATATGAGTAACCATTTTGGCCGATAAATGGTTGATAAGTGCCTTATCAACGCATACTGCATGAGGCCCTAAGTTTGAAAGGGATAAGCAAGACTATCTGAAAAATCAAGTATACATCTGGCAAAAAATGGTGACTCAAAACATTAACAGGAATGGATCTAAGTCTCCCTACAGGGATCAGAAGCAGAAAGTGGGACATACAAACACCCCTAAGAAATCGATATTAAAAAATCGGTATGCTGACACCTCAAGCTTTGAGTCAGATGTATCAGACGGGGATAGCAGGGGACCCTCAGTATTGTACGACCAAACTGAGGATGTGTGGAGAACAAGAAGTGATACATGGAGTCTACAAAGAGAGGCCTCTATTCCAGGGTAGGCGGTACCCTCAAGTTTAAAAAGAAGGGACCAAGAAATTAAGCCTTTTTTAGGAAGAGGATGAAGAGATCCAAAAGAAAGAAGGGATCAAAGAGGCGCCAATAAAAGGAAGAAATATGCGTAGAGGCCACAGATAACAACGTGATTAACATCTCAGACTTCGACCTTACCACAAGCCAACTATCCCTGTTGATTAAGGGACTTAATTTTGCCCCATCTAATGATTTTCATTGTTTGATGCTATTATAGACCTACAACAATTCACACACAAACTATGTCTTCGAAAAAAAATTGACATCAAAGATCGATAGAAGGTCGATGATAGTTTAAATGGGTCTCAGCCGTCCCAATTTATAATAAAAGAGGATGTGGTTTCATCACCTATTATGAGACAACTGGACACATTTCAAGATTTTTGTGAACTTTCAGCTATGGAGGGCTTGGAGAAAGAACAGGCGGACCAAATTGATCAGTTGGGGGTGCCTCATGTAGAAGATTTCTTTAGCCATCAGCATACAGACTTTAGACCTTTTGTGCTAATGCCTCTACGGAACCTTGCATCATCACCTTTGAAAGGTTGGTGGAAAAGGACCTGACTATTCTGGTGGAGGGATACATCTTTAGTCCTAATACAAGGGTTAATTTAAAAAGGGAGGAACAAATAGAACTACATACCCTCAAAACTAACAAATCCCTAGTCATTAAACATGCTGACAAAGGGGGGGGGGGGGAGGGGGGCGGGACATTGTATTGCAGTCCTCGACAGATTACAAAAAAGATGCATTACGACAACTGAATGACACCAATTCATATAAGAAGCTCATTAGGGATCCTACAGAGGTCTACCAACGGGAACTTAGAGATGTAGAAATGGGAGAAATCTTATATGTCCTAAGTAAAAAAGAGTCAGAGTTTTTGTTTCCTGTACATCGAGTCACACCCATCTTTTACCATCTCCCAAAGATCCATAAATCACTGACCAATCTGCCTGGCAGGCCTATTGTGTAAAGCATTGGATCTTTGGGAGATGGTCTTTCAAGATATATTAATAAATTCCTACAACCTCTGGTACAGTCATTACCATCATTTTTTAAAGATTCTAATGATCTGATTAAAGATATTCAATCTATTAATGGGATACACAATGTAGATGGGTTACGATGGATGTGACTTCGTTGTACTCTATTATAAGGCATGAGCAGGGTATTGGAGTGATAAACCTCTTGTGGCGCTAAGGCAAGGGGTGGCTAATAGGAATGGATAGGATCGTGGACAGAGTCCTCTTCTTATGAATGATGACCTCAAGATAGGGAAGACAAAACATATAATCCCTGACGAAGAAACCCACAATTAGGTGTTTCGAAACGCGTTGGACGTTTTTTGGCGTAGCAGGGACACCGTAGTAGCAAGATACCGGAGGTGACATCAGCGGAGGAGCCGATCGATGAGACTCTGGCAGCAGCTGACTCCGAGCACGGATGACAGATCTCCTCGAGTTGCTGATTTGTTTCACCCTACAGCGAGCGGTGTCTACCAGTTAAAAGAAACCAAAAACCAAATGCACATGTCCTAGCCACCTCTGGTGAGTAGGATTCCAATTTTTCTCATGGCGGAGCAAGTTTTATTTCATCAGGTGCAGCCGCACCAAGTTGTTTTACCATTGATACTTATATATGCTGTCTCATGTTTTGCATATTTGTTTTATTAAATTGCTCTGTTCTTATACAACATATAATCCT